>NC_081520.1:28158157-28423157 GCF_030273125.1 Centropristis striata | reverse complement strand
CCTTGTGTCCTTGTCTCGTCTCTTTATCTCCTCATCTCCTTATCTCCTTGTGTCCTTGTCTCCTCTCCTCCTCACGTGCCTTCCTCCCTCCTGGTGTGTGTGACATCAAACGACATCGCCCTGCTGTCGTCCAATGGCATGCAGCCCTGCTGGTCATGTGACGTGCTGGCGTGATTACATAAGTTCAGTTGGATGTGAAATTATTTTATTATTATTTTACAGCAGCTGTTTATATCTGTTCTTTTGTCTTTCTGTTTTAATGTCAAACTGAGATTATATGATATTATATAATATTTTATTACATTCTATTACATTATATGATATTACATTATATTGTATTACATTATATTGTATTTTATTATATTACACTATTAATATTAGATTCTGCACATTGTGAAGCTATCATTGATGATTTTGAACATTAAGTGTTTCTGTCTTTAATAATAATAAACCGGATGGGTTTATTATAGGAATATTAAGTGTTATTATAGAATCAGAGCATCGTCACCCCGGGGCTCGGCAGTGCGCATGCGCCTCGTTCTACTGCAGTCCGTGTGTGTAGGCATGTGTGTGTGTGTGTGTGTGTGTGTGTGTGTGTGTGTGTGTGTGTGTGTGTGCGTGTGTGTGTGTGTGTGTGTGTGTGTGTGCAGCTCTGCTCTGGTCTGACGACTCTCAGCCCGCTCTCTGGTAATTAGCCCGACCCACCGCACCAGCATGTCGTCCAGCCCGCAGGACCAGAACCAGGATCAGGACCAGAACCAGGATCAGGACAAGGACCAGGGGCAGAACCAGGAGCCGAAAGAGGAGGTGAAAGAGGAGCTGAAGGCGGAGGAGAAAGAGAATAAAAATGAGGAGAGGAAAGAGGAGAAGAAGGAAGGAAAGAAGGAGGAACCGAAGGAGTCCTGGAAGGATTTTATCTACAACCGGAGAACTGGAGAGTTCATGGGCCGGACCGCCAGCAGCTGGGGTGAGACAGTCAGTCCGTCCGTCCGTCGGTCCGTCCCTCAGGGCCCGCTTCCCTTTGCTGGGAAGCGGGCCGGGTGTGTGTGTGTGTGTGTGTGTGTGTGTGTGTGTTTGTGTCCGTGCGTGTGTGTAAAGAGGATCAATTATTAGACAGTGTTATTGATTTTAATTTCTGTATTTAAATGCTGCTGATTATTATTAAATGACTATGAAATATATATATATATATATATATATATATATATATATATATTATAGTACATGTACAGCATATCTATATTATTATCATTATTAATATTATTAGGCCTGTATTATAGTAAACATGTACAGTTTATATATTATTATTATTATTATTATACTTAACATGGACAGTTTATCTATATATTATTAGTAGAAGTAGTATAGTAAACATGTACAGTTCATATATTATTATTATTATACTTAACATGTACAGTTTATCTATATGTTATTATTATTATTGTAGTAAACATGTACAGTATAGTCAAAGGTTGTTACTTTTATGGTGTCACTTCCTATATCTTTCTAGCCATATATATTTATAAAATAATCAGAAGAAGATATAGAAAAATAAAGAAATCTCCTGCCTCCTGCTGTGGTCACTGCTACAGAGTTTAAAAAAAGAATAACGCAATTCAGAAGGAGCGGTGCGCAGAATTTAGCGTAAACCCTGAAAATACACAAGAAAATATATATGAGAAAAAACGTAAGACAAGAAAATATTCACAATTAGACTGTATCGATTAACAGGTGAAGTAGATAACACCTGTCACACTTTTCACCTGTCACGCCTGTCACTTGTCACACCTGTCACACCTTTAACCTGTCACACCTTTCACTTGTCACACCTTTAACCTGTCACACCTTTCACTTGTCACACCTTTAACCTGTCACACCTTTCACTTGTCACACCTTTCACCTGTCCCACATTTCACCTGTCACATCTGTCACTTGTCACACCCATCACACCTGTCACACCTGTCATCTGTCACACCTTTTACCTGTCACACCCATCACATGTCACACCTTTCACCTGTCACTTGTCACACCCATCACCTGTCACACCTGTCACTTAACACACCCATCACCTGTCACACCTTTCACCTGTCACAACTTTCATCTGTCACACCAGTCACTTGACACACCCATCACCTGTCACAACTGTCAGACCTGTCACACCCATCACCTGTCACACATCACCTGTCACATCTGTCACACCTGTCACCCATCACCTTGTGTGTTCCCAGTGTTTTTCCAGTATGTTCCCAGTTTGTTCCCGGTATGTTTCCAGTGTGTTCCCAGTGTGTTTCAAGTATGTTCCAGTTGTGTTTCCAGTATGTTTCCAGTGTGTTCCCGATGTGTTCTCAGTATGTTCCCGGTGTGTTACTGGTTTGCTTCCAGTATGTTCCCGGTGTGTTTCTGTTATGTTCCTGGTGTGTTCCCAGTATTTTCCCGGTGTGTTTCCAGTATTTCCCCAGTATGTTCCCAATGTGTTCCCGGTGTGTTTCCAGTATGTTCCCTGTGTGTTCCCAGTGTGTTCCCTGTGCGTTCCCAGTGTGTTTCCAGTATGTTCCCGGTGTGTTTCCATTATGTGCCCAGTATGTTCCCGGTGTGTTTCTGTTGTGTTTCCATTATGTTCCCAGTATTTTCCCAGTGTGTTCCCTGTGGTTCTGTTGTGTTCTCTGTGTAATGTTTCCAGTATGTTCTCACTGTGTTCCCGGTGTGTTCCCAATGTGTTCCTGGTGTGTTTCCACTTTGTGTCCAGGTTTTTCCCAGTAGTTATTTCCCGGTGTGTTTCCATTATATTCCCAGTATGTTCCCGGTGTTTTCCCAGTATTTTCCTGGTGTGTTTCCAGTATGTTCCCAGTGTGTTTCCAATGTGTTTCAACTATGTTCCCAGTATGTTCCCGGTGTGTTTCTGTTGTGTTTCCATTATGTTCCTGGTGTGTTTCTGTTGTGTTCCTGGTGTGCTTCCAGTGTGTTTCCAGTATGTTACCAAAGTGTTCCTGGTGTGTTTCCAGTATGTTTCCAGTATGTGTCCAGTATGTTTCCCGCATTTCCCCCGTGTGTTTCTGTTGTGTTCCCATTGTGTTTCCACTATGTTCCCAATGTGTTCCCGGTGTGTTTCCAGCATATTCCTGGTGTGTTTCCAGTTTGTGTCCAGGTTTTTCCCAGTATGTTCCCAGTATGGTGTGTTTTCAGTATTTTCTTGTTGTGTTTTTCCGCAAAATCGAGAAAAAGAAAAACTGAGAAATTGAGCTGATAGAATCTGTAGCACCCTGTGACTAAACAGTTTTTTTTTAAAAACTTTGATAATTAATACGAAACCTGGAAACAATCTCTGAGGCTCTGTGCAACATGTGGTGCCATTCAGCCACCAGGTGGCACTGTACCTGCAGCACCTGGGCCTCCGTGGGGCGCCTGGAGGGCTGTACCCCGTTGATACCTGCTCAGGTCTAGTTAGGGCCCGAGCATTTGATCGCATTTTTCACTGCCTGAACATACCCCAAAACTCATGAAACTTTAAATATAAGTCACACCTGGCGAAAATTTTTGTAATCTATTGTCATCCTGAATTTTCACCACTAGGTGGTGCTATAATAAAGGAAAGTGCGTTTTGGCTAATAACTCCCACATACTTTATCGCACATTCAAAAACATTACATCCACGCGATTGACTTGTGCTGAATCTCGTGATATAGGCCCAAGAGTTTTTTTCCGTAAATTCGCAAAATGTCGCAAACCTACTTTTTCGAACTCCTCCTAGGCAATTTCACCGTTTTGCACCAAACTCTGCACACAGCATCTATGGACCCTCATAACACAAAGTTATTAAAAGAATTTTGATAACCCAAAGAATACTCAAGTTATTAAATAACAACTTCCTGCAGGTGGTGCTATTATCAACACAAAACACGAAGTTGCATATCTCCACATTGGTGTGTCTGAATGACATGAAACTCTACTTCCTCATGAGCCCCTGAGGCTCTGTGCAAAATTTTGGCCAATGACCACTGGGTGCGCTCTTTAGATTGAAGTATTTTATATCTCCAAATTGGTTGGTCGGATTAACACCAAACTTGTTATACTTATTGTCAATGCCCTCCTGAGGATAACTCTTGAAGATTTTATTGATTGGCCCCTAGGTGGCGCTCTGGCAGCAGTTTAATTTAATAAGTGCCACTGTGCCCAGACCATAACACTTAAGGCAATGTAATTCATAGGGGTGGTATAGACTGGCCCCTGTAATGCACACACCTCGACGGCAGCATGCCCCGACGCGTGTACGGCGAGGACCCGTTCAGTACTGCTTGCAGTCCTAGTTATATATATTATTAGGATTAAGTTATATTATTATTATTATTATGAATATTATTATTATTATTATATTATATATTTCAGTGTGAGAATGAAATAACAGAAGCCTGTCTGACAGGTGTGACCTTCTTCAGGTTTGACTGACTGCAACACACACACACACACACACACACGCACACACACACCTGATGGTCAAATGTCACTGTATCTGTGTGTGTGTGTGTGTGTGTGTGTGTGTGTGTGTGTGTGTGTGTGTGTGTGTGCACCTGTGTCACTGAGGTCATACAATCCGTTAAAATGTCTTCCTGGCATGAACTGAGAAATGTAATGGACACCTACACACACACACACACACACACACACACACACACTCAGCTCATTTTAACTACCCGGAATGCACTGCAGCATGTCTTGGCTTTGTTTATTTTTAGCCTCTTTCTGACTTTTTGTTTGAATAAAGTTTGTTTTGGTTGTGTCCTTCAGGTCTCATCCTCCTCTTCTACCTCGTCTTCTACGGGTTTCTGGCAGGAATGTTTTGTCTCACCATGTGGGTGATGCTACAGACGCTGAGCGAGGACGTCCCCCGCTACCAGGACCGAGTGTCCAGTCCAGGTGAGTCCTGTTTTTATCTTCAGGCTAGGGATGTAAGGATTACCGGTGTAACAGTAAACCGCGGAAAGATTTCTGACGGTTAATACTACCACCCTATTTGATTTGTAAAGGGTTTATGTTATTTTAAACACCTGCACTAAAGATTTGTTTACATGTGGTTGAATTGTAAACATCCACAGTACTTTGTTTAATGTGATCATTTACACATTTGATTTCTATCTTAGGCACAACAAACACTGAAATTGTCCTTTCTGTTATTTTTTATCTACATACCCAAAGTGCACAAGTACCACTTATGGCCACAAGGGGCCATCTTGCACAATTTTCACATTTATTTTCATTTATTTATTTATGGTATTATTTTAATATTTCTGCCACATTACTTTGTTTAAAAAGTATTCTTTTTTTAAAATAAAACTTGTTTAAAAGATTTCAGTGTGTGTTCAGTACTTTTTGAACATTTTGAACACATTTAACAACACCTTGATAATATTAATAACCGTGATCATTTTGGTCATGATAATCGTGATATGAAATTTTCATATCGTTACATCTCTACTTCAGGCTTTACTGAACCTGAAGCAGCAGAGTCTGCTGTTCGAATAACTTCTCACTTCACGGTTTGATATGAATGAAACATGTTTTTGTTGGGTGCAGGTCTGGTTATTCGTCCTCATGCTGCCGATATCTCCTTCAACCGCAGCGACCCGACGGACTACCAGCAGTATGTCCAGCAGCTGCACCAGCTGCTGCAGCGTGAGTAAATCCTGAGACACGGGGAGGGTTTATAGACATGATGAGGTGTGAGACAGCATCCTGTCGTTCCCTCTGCAGGTTATAACGACAGTGTCCAGGAGAGGAACGACTTGTGTCTGGTGGGAGAGTACACAGAGCAGGACAACGAGCCGGTGAAGAAAGTCTGTCAGTTTAAACGCAGCACGCTGCGGCAGTGCTCCGGTCTGCCCGACACCAGCTTCGGCTTCGCTGAGGGTAAACCCTGCATCCTGATCAAGATGAACCGGGTTAGTACAACAGTCAGGGGGTACAGGTCTGACTGACTGACTTACTGTAGAGTGACTGACTGGTTGACTGACTGACTGACTCATTGTGTTTGAAACTCATGAAACTTCATAGTTTATTGTTCTGTCAGTTATAGAGACTGTATCCCTGATCAACACATCTGCAATGCCGCACTCTTTTGTGTTTTTACGGTCATTTGGAATAAGATTGCCACCACCAGTTTAGGTATCATTGATTTATACACTATGATTTATACAATCTACGTGTGAAATTTAATTTATGTACATTAAGATTTACATGTCTAATTACAATACCAAAGTAACTCTGATGAGAGAAAGCAGTAAGAACGCTCGGGCAACGATCTTAAAATACATCTGTATTTTTACTGTACTGAATCTTATTGTGAAGGACAGAAGAACGATCCAGGTGTTTTGATAACGGTGGTTGATAATGGTGATTTTTATTTGGCTTACCCAGAAACATCCAATCTACTCCGAAAAACTCGGGAACGCCCATTGTTTTATTGTTTTACAGCAAGGAGATGAAAGTGTCTGATGTGGGATACAGTTAGCTCACGGCTAATTCACCGGCGTTAGCGTCCTTTAGCCGACTCTGGTAAACCCGAGGCCAACATACACAGTTAAAACAATACAGGGTTAGAAAGATAAGTTGTCTCTAGACTCTAGTTTCACACCGTTTTGCAGGCCATGTAATTATATAACAAACAAGCTAACATGATAAAAACCTGCCTGTCTGCCTGTCTGCAGGTCATCGGGCTGAAGCCTCAGGGAGACCCATACATTAACTGCACTGCCAAGGTAACATGTTTACACAAACAGCTGTCCCATGATGCACCTGTGTCTGAATGATGTCTAATTTGTGTCTTGGTGTCTCTGGCAGAGAGACAGTCCGCTCCAGATGCAATACTTCCCATCAGAAGGTCGTCTGGATAAAATGTTTTTCCCGTACTATGGAAAGAAGCTCCACGTAAGTACACACTGTGGTTGGAGCCTGGTAGGCTGAGGGCAGAGCCTGTGGGTATGTGGCGGAGCCTGGTAGGCTGGGAGCGAAGCCCATGGGTATGTGGGCAGAACCTGGGGTGTGGCCCAGACGTGCTTTGGGCTGGAACACAACCTTAATCACTCAGATTGTGATTCAGATTTTTAAAATCTTCTTCCGTTGAGAGAAAGTGGTTCTGCAGCATTGAGCGTAACAGTACCAAGGATAGCAACAGGCTGCTGTAGAGCTGCAGGTCCACCAGCAGGCAGCGCTAACATCCAGACTGGAACTACCTCTGTATGAGATAAAGTCCAGAGGTTGTTCCTGATACCATGGCTGCGTCTTATGTCCCTTATTTCGCATCCCTGCTTCCCTCACTTGCGCCTAGAGAGGAAACGATTTAAGAGAAATGAGATGTCCTTCCCTCCGGAGCGTCACGTGAAGCGACGTCCGTTTCTAATGACGGCGGCAGCAGATCACAGCTGTCAGTCGCTTTAACAGCTGGAGACATGCACTAATAATAATAAGTGTTTTCTCTGTTTAACAAACACCTGCACATGAATAACAACCTCCATTGTGTATTTATACTGTGAACTGTGTCCAGCTCAGGGGCACGGGAATGCCTTTCTTTATATTATTTATTTATTATTATTTGCTTCTGTATATATTAGGACGACTATTAGGGCCAAGTATGAAAAAAAAAAACGGATCCAGGGGAGGGGGATAATACTGGTCCATGCCTCACTGGGTCTGTCCAGTGCCACAAATGCAAGCACACACACACACACACACTTCAAAGATGAATAAAGATTCCATAAACCCGGCTCCATGGCACGCGTAAAGACGCACCACATGAGAATGCCCGTGAGGAATGAAGGCTGGGAACAATAAACCTGCTGCTGTGAAATAAGTTTAGACGAACGTTACACTGTAGCTGTCAAGCAAGGAGCAGAGGAGGTCTGAAAGAGATCGCTTCGTGTGAACGCAAGGAGGAGGGGAGCGTCAGTCGGATCACTCTGATAAAACACCCAAAACAGAGCGAGTGATGGAGAAGAGGAGACATCCCGCAGGTAGAAAGGAATGAAATGTGGTGATGTCATAACATCACCTCATGTTATGTGTTTTTAATCATGCCATGGTGGCTGGGTCCCTCTCCCCTGGGTCCATATATATTTATTTTTTCATATACGGCCCTAATACGCTGTCGTAGTAGACGATCCTGGTGATAAATTAATTATTTAATATCCCAGAACATGATTGTGTCCGCTGAACACCGGCCAATATTTTATTAGGTTATATGATTAAGGTAAAATGTGAATTATGTCACTCAGGAATGATCAGCCTCGCGTGGGACGGATGAAAATGACAAACAATGTAAAAGTGTTTCTTGCTGACAGACAGACTCTCATACTCTCTACTGTTTTTTTTACTTTAATAATATATTAATATATAATAAAACAGATCACGAAAAGGAAAAAAAACTTCTAAAGCTATCTTTCTCTTAATTTATTATAAATGTAGACTTATGTTTGTGGTGTTTTTGTTGTTCAGAGTCACAATAAAACAGATTTTAACTACATGGTGAATCATATAAATAAAATATAAAACTTGTGGTAACACACTTTAGTTTAATCTGTGATCTGTCTTCACTCCGGTATGAAACTACAGCGATGTTGCGATGTATAACATCAGTCCGATCAGCTGCTGCGTCTATTCAATAAGTCAGGGGGCGGGGCCACCGCTAAAAGACTTCCGCATAGGATTCTCTCGTATCCTCGCTTGTGCCTCCTCCGATATGCCTCCTCTATCCTCTATCCTCTATCCTCCGATCACAAATAAGAGCTTTGGGACGGTCGTAAAGATGGCGCCCGCGAAAGAACTTCCGGTTCAAGCGAGGATAGAGGATAGAGGAGGCGAAAATTAAGGGAGATGAGACGCAGCCCATGTCACTGATCGTCACAGTTTCTGCTTGTTATTGATAGTTTATCTAAATGATAAAGTCTGTATATTAATATGTTTAGTTAAAGGCTGGAGGGACAGTCTGACAGTCTGTCCAGGGTCTGGTCCCAGGGTCCAGGCTGATCTGGCTGAGGGTTTTGGAGTCATGGTGTACCGGTTTGAGAAAACCTTTCCCCAGACTTATTTATTTATGTAGGGAGACTGTGGAGATCCAGAGTCCAGATGACAAACGATCCAGATAACATTACATTATCTGTCTCTTACAAATACAATTCCTGTATTCTGTTGCACATAGAGCTCGGTGTGACTCCCTCTCTCTCCCCAGGCGGACTACGTGCAGCCTCTGGTGGCGGTCCAGCTGCTTTTGTCCAAAGAAGACCTGAACGTGGAGCAGACGGTGGAGTGTAAAGTCGAGGGTTCAAACCTCCGGAACAACGACGACCGGGACAAGTATCTGGGCCGGGTCGTGTTCCGTATCAAAGTCTCAGAGTAACCGGATCTGCCAGACCAGGATCTGGGTTTGAACTGGACGCTAATGTCGAGACAAGTTGTAATCCAGACCTGATCTAATCCACATCTGAATCTGGTTCTTCCTGTTCAGACTCTCTTGAGGAAACCAGATCTAGACCAATGACAAAAGCTGGTTCACACCTGGTCTGTCACAGACCTAAACCTGGTTCAGACCTGGTCGATCACAGACCTGAGCCTGGTTCAGACCTGGTCGGTCACAGACCTGAGCCTGGTTCAGACCTAAACCTGGTTCAGATCTGAGCCTGGTTCAGACCTAAACCTGGTTCAGATCTGGTCGGTCACAGACCTGAGCCTGGTTCAGACCTAAACCTGGTTCAAATCTGGTCTGTCACAGACCTTAACCTGGTTCAGACCTGGTCTGTCATAGACCTTAACCAGGTTCAGATCTGATCGGTCACAGACCTGAGCCTGGTTCAGACCTAAACCTGGTTCAGATCTGGTCGGTCACAGACCTGAGCCTGGTTCAGACCTAAACCTGGTTCAAATCTGGTCTGTCACAGACCTAAACCTGGTTCAGGCCTGGTCTGTCACAGACCTTAACCTGGTTCAGACCTAAACCCGGTTCAGACCTGGTCTGTCGCAGACCTGAGCCTGGTTCAGACCTGGTCTGTCACAGACCTAAACCTGGTTCAGACATGGTCGGCCACAGACCTCAGCCTGGTTCAGACCTAAACCTGGTTCAGATCTGGTCTGTCACAGACCTCAACCTGGTTCAGACGTAGTCTGTCACAGACCTTAACCTGGTTCACACCTGATCTGTCACAGACCTGAGCCTGGTTCAGCCCTGATGGGTTCAGAGGTCAGCCAGATGTTGTCAGTGGTCCAGATGTGGTGTGGGACTCGGAGCAGATCAGGTCTGTGTTGCTTGTGTTGTTTTAAACTTGATGTATAAAGTGATAAAGTGATAAAAACAGAAATCTGATCCCAGCAGCAGAAACATCACCACAGAACTAAAGTTTACATTTTGTCTGATCATTCGTCTTCTTTAACCTGGAAACATTTTTACAACATTTAAAATATTTATAAAACCTCAATCAAGATGGAACTATTTTCAGTTTTCAGCTGGAATCTGAACATTTTAAATTTTATATTTGTAGAGAAACCTGATTCAAACGAGGTCAGCAACAGAAAACTGGTTCAAACTGGTTCCTCTTTTATATAAAGAACAGTTCAATGTAGCTAATAGTAATCTTGACTATATCTGGAATAGATTAAGACTAGATCTGGACCAGATTTAGACTAGATCTGGACTAGATTTAGACTAGATCTGGACTCGATTCAGTTAATGAGGACACGTCGTGCTCTGATCCGGCTGAAGTCTCTTGGTCCATTTGGTGCGGACATTCTTTGGTAAATATGTAGAACTTTTACATTTGTAGATCAGATTAAAACTTTTCTCTAAAGTTAAATAAGGAAAAATAAAAAAATGAGGAAAACTGTGATTGTTATTTAATGATATCCAATGAAAATCATTTTATAATGAGTTTTTATTTATCAGACAGTTTTTAGTATTTGGGCCCAAAACGGGACTAAACTCTGACTAGATATAAGCGATAAAAACAACAACAATAGCACAACAACAACAACAACAACAACAGCACAACAACAGCAAGACAACAACAGCACAACAACAACAGCACAACAACAACAGCACAGCAACAACAGTTCAACGACAACAACAGCACAACAATAGCACAACAACAACAACTGTCCTGTGTGTCAACAGAAAAGGCACAAAAAGAAAAGCTGACTTTAATAATGTAATATAATAATATTTTACTATATATCGTTTAACGTTTCAAAAATAACTTAAACTTTCAGCTCAGACACAAAATGTTAGAGAATATTAAAGAATCTTTCAGCTGAACTAAAGGGTTAATTCTGAAAACTAAGAATAAGATGATAAGAACAGGATGAATATTAAATATATAATATAATGACACTGCTCCACCTGCTGGGATCACCTCCTTATTTATTAAATATGTTTTACCTGCTGTAGTTTGTTTCCTGTGACTTCCGTTATATATTTATGATATTTATGATATAAATGATATATATGATATGTTGGTATAATGTAACTGATGAAACTCTGAGTTCTGTTTGTTTTGAAGAAACGAGGCAATGATGTCACTGCTGCAAATAAACACCAAGATCAAGAAATGTTGGATTCATTTTCTAATCACTGCTTCCATGGTTTGGTTTGTCAACATGAAATATTACAACAGCAGAGAAAAATGGTGGAACGAGCTCCCCACCGACATCAGGACCTCAGACAGCCTGTACATCTTCCGCCGCAGGCTGAAGACCTATCTCTTCCAACAATACCTCGGTTAAGTCATGGTCACCTAACAGATATATATATTTAAAAAAAAAAAAAAAAAGTTCTTATTCTTTTCTCTTCTTTTCTTCTTTAACATATAGCACTCCTTAGCAATGACAGTTAGCTCTTAAAGTTATGTACTTACTCGATTCCTATGGTCTATGTCTAGTACCATCAGGTTGAATGCACTTATTGTAAGTCGCTTTGGACAAAAGTGTCTGCTAAATGACATGTAATGTAATGTAATGTAAAAAAACTCAACATTAATGCTCAAAGTAACAAAACCTCTGAAAAACAATAAGAACGCTCCACTGGTCCAGGTGGTCCAGGTCTCTCCAAAACAACCGCTCCTTGGCCTCCAGCTGAAGGTCCGGCTCGCCCTCAGACCTGAATCAGCTCAGAGTAACACTGAAGAGTTTTTTGTGGCATATTGTCTGAATTTTAGTCTGATATAAAAATTATATTCTACATTTAAATCTGATTATGAATCTGATCCCTGATGGAGGTGAGGCTGTCAGGCCACAGGTCCCCCTGGACCACAGATCTGAGACTGTGTTGAAGCAGGACCTGGACCACAGACCTTTGACTATGTGGTTCAGGTGTCAGGGGGAAAAACTAGTAAACTTACAGGACTTTTAACTGTGGAAATTCATTTAAAAAATGCACTTGAACATTTACTGTACAGTAAAATATTCAAGTGCATTTATTATGAATTTCTATAGTGAAAAAGCCTGTAAATTTGTGAGAATATACCTAAGGTCATGTAGAATGAACCTGCAGTGAAATTAGTGACTGGAAACAGACAGTTTAATTTAAATGATTAAAAAAAATATATATAATGTATAATGTACAGTAAAAATTTAAGTGTATTTTATCATGAATTTCCACAGTGAAAAGTCCTGTAAGTTTATGAGAATATATCCGAGGTCCTGTAAAATGTAGCTGAAGTGGAATTAGTGACTGGAAACAGACAGTTTAATTTTAATTATTTAAAAAAAATATAATGTAATATTTTACTGTACAGTAAATATTCAAATGCAATTTATTATGAATTTCCACAGTAAAAAATTCCTGTGATTTTGTGAGAATATACCTGAAGTCCTGTAGAATGAACCTGCAGTGAAATTTGTGACTGGAAACAGACAGTTACATTTTAATTAATTTTAATATAATTTTACACATGAAAAAACGTATTGATTGCCCTCTAGGGTGCCCCTTTATACAATAAATTATGACGATGTGCCCTCTAGAGATTCTATAATACGATATCACCCAACTGTGAATAATGTTATGTGAGATGTTTGCTCTCATTTAGCCAGGGGTGAAAGTAGTTTTAAATTCTTGCCGGTACTATTACAAAAACCTTCATCTCTCTTTCACTTCATGCATTTTAAAAAGTCCTGGCGCAAGCAGCGTTTCTTGACATCTGTGGACCAGTTGTGGAAAACGTCCCAGTGCATTAAATCAAACGCACCGATGCCCATAGCAACCGCTGTTTTTCGGAAGTAGACGCGCATGCACACTCACGTACTGCTGAGTGAACTCTCCGGTCGTTATCTCATAAGCAGTTTATTTTCCGAGCTGTTCTGTATCGTTAAAATTAAACAAAATAACATGAAACGTGAAATAACAACTACACTGCTTACTCTCCTACTGATTTTAACTGTGACATTTTGCAATGAACGTAAAGACATTGAACGTGCGGTACACGTTTCAAAGGCTGGGCGCAGAGGAGACCACCGGGCTCTCTCCGAGGGGAGGGGGAGAGAGGGAGCTGCCCGGCCAAGGCTCCGTCCAGCACGGACTAAAACACAGCACGGACACTTCAGAAACTATTCAGAATGAGTTAAAAGGAATTTTTAAACAAAGTAGTTTTTAAGACTGCATATTGCCAGCGCATCTATTTTCTGACCCAGAGTGCGGCCATGACTGGCTTTGAATGAGGGTCATATAGCAGACAGCCGCTCTCCCATCTTCCTGATACTGCGTACCGCCACTGAATCTTTTAGTGGTACGCAGTACCGGACCATACCGGCTTACTTTCACCCCTGCATTTAGCTCTCAAAGTGCAGAAAATAGATGCATTTTACTTAAAAATTTACAAATTTTCTCCTGGGGGGGCATGCCCCCGGACTCCCCTAGATGGTTTGGTTCGAGCACTTAATGAATCATGGCTTTTTTCGTGCTGGTGGGGCCCCTTGTTGAATGTGCCCTTTTTATTTTTTCACCCCTGCCCCTGTCGCAGTCCAAGTCCGCCACTGGTCATGGTGCAGGTCTCTGATCCGGCTGCGTTAACAGCCACAGTGACACCTTATGCCGATCCAAGACTAGAGGCAATAATAAGCAAATTTTTCCTGCCTCCGCCCCGGAGATCACCAAGTCCACCTCGCGCACAGTGGCAGTAAGTCGATTTGCCATTGTTTTGTCGATAATCGGGCATGCTGGCAATTTACAGTCATTTGCGTATTCATTTTCGGGAGGAGCCGGCGCGGTTGGTGGCTCGTGCATGTGCGCTCAGTTCCACGCTGGTTGGGATGTGTCACGGAAAGGTGCGCTGAACCTGGCGTAAGCACAGTTTGATACATGTGGAGGCGTGTTTGCGTACGTACTTTTCTAGTTTTGGGAGTACGGCATGAAAGCTACGCACTCTTTGATACACGAGGCCCCTGGTGCTGGTCCTGGTGCTCCCACAGTGAGGCTGTGTGTTTCAAGATAACTAAGTTGTTATTTTGTTTAATTATATTTTCTTTCATCTGATAATATATCAAATTTTATATTTTCTTTTTATTATTCTATTTTTATTTTTTATTATTCACTGTATTTGATATTGTATTTGATTTTATATTTTTCTTAATTTTATTTTCTAATTTCTTTTACTGAGTTTAAAGGTTGCAATTCCCTTAACAGGGATTCTTTAGAGGTGAATTCTGCCCCCTGCTGGTCAAGGTTTGTATTGCACCATATTTTTTACATTTTATTCCTGAAAATTTTCCTTTAGATTTGTATATTTGTATTTAACATTTATGGACACATTATTTTACATTGTATTACTGAATTGAATATATACATGTATATGTACCTTTTACAGACTGTTTTGTACATTTTATAAATGAATCAAATTATTTTTTAA
The DNA here is from genome assembly GCF_030273125.1 of Centropristis striata. NCBI lineage: Eukaryota > Metazoa > Chordata > Actinopteri > Perciformes > Serranidae > Centropristis > Centropristis striata. The sequence goes on along the minus strand of NC_081520.1, from coordinate 28,408,287 downwards.
ATTTTTATATTTACCTTTTAGAAACACACTGGCCCTCATTTATCAAGCGAGCGTAGAAACGAGCCCAGATCTGAGTGTATATTTAATCTTACGACAGGGTCCGCGTGTGATTTATCAAACGATCGTATCTCGCCAACCACAGCATAAGAATGATCGGCTGTTGATAAATGTGGCAGCTCGAAACATGCGTAATTTAAATACCACGCCCTATACCCGATTCAGATGACTCGCCTTCAGAGTTTACGACACCAAAGGGCGCAATACGGCCAAAAAGAGGATTTTTTCACCCCCTAAAGTCAGCTTTATTAGCAAAGTGCACCGGTACAAATGACAACAGGGGCAATATAGACATATTAAAGAAATACGCAGCGACGGAGGTTTATTAAATTAAAGTACTAGTAGGCCTATAGTAGGCTACTAATAGTAATAGTAATAGTTATAAACTCAAACAAGTTCACTGAAAATTTTACATTTGGAGCACGGACTTAGAAGTTTTCACAGCTTTTTGGTTGAAGGAGGTAAACAATGTTTTAAAGTAAGTTTTAATTCCAAAAGAAGAGGAATTTCTCAGAGGCGGAAAGTGAAACGCTGACGTCCAACAGCTGCAACACAGTAAACTAGTTTTGTTTGGCAGCATAAAAAGAGAAAAAGAAGGAAATCAGTGGTGCTTTCAGCAAAGTAGCGGACCATTAAACTCCCGGCGAGGTTTGAGTAATTACCTGGTGATATATAAAGCCTACTAATCTATATAATATCCGAATATTGCTATTATTATGATGGAGATATATTATTCTCCTCTTTACATTTACTAATAATGATGTCCTAGTCAGAGGAGTGTGTGGCAGCGCTGATTGGAAATGTTTCTATTCGGGCAGCACCACTGGTGAAGGAGACGCTGACGCTCTGGTGTCGGAGCTGGATAACAGTAAACAGCAGAAGCCAACAACATTTTATAGCCTAGGCTAGTATTTTGTTTAAAGAATTTCACGATCGCAGGGTGTATTTATTTTTGGATGATGTTTAAATGATACATTATGTAGTCTAAACATGTTTTGCTTTGTCACCATTCAAAATCAAAACACCACAGAGTTTTATCAGCTCCAGGCATAGATACAATAGTCTAAGATCAAATCTCTGACTAAGACGTGTGGACGTCACGCTGACTCAAATTTGCGTACACGAGCTGAGAGCAGACGTGAGATCTGATCGTGCCCTCTGCTCACGTCCAAATTGATAAAAGCCGAGGTTTGCGTAGAAATGATCTTACGCCCACTTTCTCACGTACGCTCGTTTGATAAATGAGGGCCATTGTTTTACATTGTATTATTGAATTTAATTTATACTTACTGTCTATTTAGATTCAATCGGTTGCTGATACCGTTAGGTTACTCTGTCTGTCTGTCTGTCCAATACATCGCACAATCTCAGATTTGGCTTAGAAAACTGTCATATGTAGGGTCCCTTTAAATACTCTGTTTTATGGTCTCACTCGCGGTGTCGGTCAAAATTCACTTCCCAGCATGCATTTCACTCCAAAGGGGGAGTGGTTATTTTTTCTTTGTTAATCTCTTTTTCTCTTTTTAGGGTTAAACAGATAAAAATGTACATAAAGATTCTCCAACAAGTTACAGAACGATTAAAAACTAAAGTTTCTTTCATAACCATAATTCATGTCTCATGTTTAACAAAAGATTAAAAGGGGAATTTTACAACTAAAGACCACTGACTGGAAATAAAACATTAATAATATACATAAATAATATATATAAATTATATATATATAAATTATATATAGAGTGAGTTTTTTTTTTACAACTTTAGGATTTTTTCATATTGAAAACATTGACATCATTGGTTAAGCATTTTTTACAAAAGTTCTGACGTTTTGTTTCTTTTGGTTTCGTTAAACAAGTTTTTGATCCATAAAAAAACATAAAAAGTAAAAATAAAAAATAAAGCATATTTAACTAAAATAAAAATGTGGAAACTTCATAATCAGACAATGTCCAAAAATTATTACTGAGCTGAATGTTGAACTATTGTTCTTTAAACTCAATAATAATAATAATAATAACCCTGCGACCCGAGTGTGGATAAGCCGGGTAAGGATAATGAATGAATGAATGAATGAATGAATGAATAATAATAATAATAATAATAATAATAATAATAATAGTAATAATAATAATAATAATAATGGAGGTTACGTGAACTCAGACTCGTCTCTCATCTCTGTCTGTCCTCTCTGTCGGTCCTCTCTGCTGACGTCTCTGAGTCAATATTTGAACTCTGGTTAACCATCAATCAGCTGGACAACATCTCACCAACAGTCTATCTCCACAGGAGACACAGAGACAATCACAGACAACAGGAGACAGTGAGACAATCGGAGACAATCGGAGACAGTGAGATAATCAGAGACATCAAGAGACAGTGACAGACACCTGGAGACAGTGAGAGACACCTGGAGACAGAGAGAGACACCTGGAGATAGTGAGAGACAGTGAGAGACACCTGGAGACAGTGAGAGACAACAGGTTCGTCTGACTGAAGGTTCGTCTGACTGAAGTTGAGATGGACAGCTGATGTCTTTTAGACGCTAGAGGACATGTTTATGTTGTCCTCTGAATGAAAGTCTGTCTCTGCTGTACAAGGGACATTTTAGGACATCTGATAACAGAGGACAACTTCCTGTCTGTCTCTGTCCACAGAAGGACGGACATGTCGCCGTCCACAGCTGTGACATCTCTCTGCACCGTCCTCACCTGCTCCGCCCTGATCCAGTGTTCAGGTGAGACAAGTGTCCCTGTCCCTCCGTCCCCTCAGTGTCCCTGTTCCTCTGTCCCCTCAGTGTCTGGCCCTCTGTCCCCTCAGTGTCCCTGTTCCTCTGTCCCCTCAGTGTCTGGCCCTCTGTCCCCTCAGTGTCCCTGTTCCTCTGTCCCCTCAGTGTCTGGCCCTCTGTCCTGTCAGTGTCTCCTTCTGTCCCCTCAGTGTCCGTCACTCTGTCCCTCAGTGTCCCTGTCCTCTGTCCCTCAGTCTTCCTGCAGCAGCCGGTGGCAGTTCAAGTCTTGTCATCCCGGCGGCGGCGTGCGAACGCGGGTCTGGAGGAGCTGTTCCCTGGAGACCTGGAGAGGGAATGTAACGAGGAGGTCTGCTCCCAGGAGGAGGCGGCCGAGATCTTCCAGACCACCGAGAAGACGGTAAGACGTGTCCAACCTGAGCTCAGGACCTGCAGGAGGTCCGACCTGAGCTCAGGACCTGTAGGAGGTCCGACCTGAGGCTCAGAACCTGAAGGAGGTCCAACCTGAGCTCAGGACCTGTGAGGTCTGAAGCTGTTCTATGTTCTTATGTGGTCTCATTAACTCTCAGTGTCTCGTCCCTCAGATGGAGTTCTGGTTCAAATATACAAGTGAGTATTCAGACCTGATTAAACTCTAGACCTGATAAAACTCCAGACCTGATTAAACTCTAGACCTGATTTAACTTCAAACCTGAAGAAACTCCAAACCTGATTAAACTCCAGACCTGATTAAACTCCAAACCTGATTAAAGTCCAGACCTGATTAAACTGTAGACCTAATTAAACTCTAGACCTGATTAAACTCCAAACCTGATTAAACTCTAGACCTAATTAAACTCTAGACCTAATTAAACTCTAGACCTGATTAGAAGAAGAAAAAGAAGAAGAAGAAGAAGAAGAAGATTACTTTATTAATCCCACAATGGGGAAATTCAACCTCTGCATTTAACCCATCCTTTTTTACACACAATTGAACACACCATGTTTAGGAGCAGTGGGCAGCACATTACTGCGCCCGGATTAAACTCCAGACCTGATTAAACTCTAGACCTGATTAAACTCTAGACCTGATTTAAACAGAATTCAGCTTGTGATGTGTTCGAGTGTCCCTCCTGTGTGTCGTAGATCTGAACCCTTGTCGTACCAACCCCTGTCTGAACGGAGGGATGTGCACGATGGACCGCGGAGACTTCCTGTGTCTCTGTACTCCTCAGTACCACGGCAAGACCTGCGACTCAGGTAATCACCTGTAAATACTTATATACACTGTGACTCAGGTAAACACCTGCAAACACCTGTGACTCAGGTAAACATCTGTAACACCTGTAAACACCTGTAACACCTGTAAAGAACTGTGACTCAGGTAAACACCTGTAATTCGGGACTCTCCTATGTGCAGTGGTGTCGGCGTGTCGCTATAGAAACGGCGGCTGCATGCAGTACTGCAGGGACCTGCCAGGGGGCGCTGGCGTCCTGTGCGGCTGTGCTGAAGGGTTTCACCTGGAGACGGACGGACTCACCTGCTCCCACGCCGGTCAGCACCATGACGAGGAGTCACAGCTGTGAGATTTATTGTTTCTGACAGATTGTTTCCGTTACAGCCGCATTCCCGTGCGGCCGCCAGGACCACCAGCTGCGTCTGTACGGAGCTCGCTCTCTGTGGAGCGACTCGGACACGCTCAACGTCACCGCCGACACGGACGTCATGTTGGAGGACAACAGCACAGACAGCTGGGCAGCAAACGCAACATCTGGACAGAGAGAAGCGAACGAGACGGAGATGGGGGTGGAGCCGAGGGAGGGGGCGGAGACTCGGATCGTGGGAGGAGTCCTGGAGAAACTAGGAGGGAGTCCCTGGCAGGTGATGAGACATTAAATCCGTTAATTTGACACGAATGAAGAAGCTGCTTTAGTTTATATTTTAACAAGACTATTTTAAACGGTCACAGTGCCATCAGGACAAAATCAGATACAATTCTGCAGCCCAGACTCATGCTGTCAAACCTGCTGGAGGGTATTGCGGCACCGCAGAACCAGAACCAGAACCAGAACCAGAACAGGCCTGAGCTGCAGACTGTCAGATCTGCTATAGTAAAACAAGACGTTTTCTAAAGGGAGTCTGGTGCAGTCACACTGTCATCCACAGGGGGCGCCAAACTCAACACAGCATCAATGTCTCCTTTAATGATAATAATGATATGAAATAACCCCATCTCTAAACCTGTGTGTGTGTGTGTGTGTGTGTGTGTGTGTGTGTGTGTGTGTGTGCAGGTTCTGCTCCGCAGGTCTAATGGTTTTGGTTTCTGTGGGGGGACTCTGGTCTCTGACCGCTGGGTGGTCTCTGCTGCTCACTGCATGGAGGAGACTCCAGACCACGTTACTATAGGTGTGTGTGTGTGTGCGTGCAGGTGTATGTATGTGTGTGTGTGTGCAAGTGTATGTGTGTGCGTGTGGTGTATGTGTGTGTGTGTGTGTGGTGTATGTGTGTGTGTGTGTGTGTGTGTGTGTGTGTGTGTGTGTGTGTGGTGTATGTGTGTGGTGAATGTGTGTGTGTGTGTGTGTGTGTGTGGTGCAGGTGTGTGTGTGAGTGAGTGAGTGTTAACAGGTGTAATGTGTGTGTGCAGGTGACTATGATAAGCGGCGTCCTGATCCAGGTGAGCAGGTGATAAAGGTGCAGCAGGTGTTCGTCCACCCTCACTTCCACTCCTTCACCTTTGACAGCGACCTCGCTCTGCTGCTGCTCGCCGAGCCCGTCACCCGGAGCGCCACCGCCATCCCCGCCTGCCTCCCCGACCGCCACCTGGCCACATACCTGCTGCAGGTGACCTCAGCTCCAACACCTAACCTGCTGTCAGGATGCCACAGCTGACCGTGTGTGTGTGTGTGTGTCTGTGTGTGTGTGCAGGAGGAGAACCGCGGCGTGGTGACGGGTTGGGGTCTCACACGCTTCCTGGGCAAGTCGTCCCGTTTCCTTAGGAAGGTGACGCTACCGGTGGTCAGCCACCAGGACTGTACCGCCTCCACCCAGCAGGTACACACACACACACACACACACACGCACACACACACAAAACAGGCCATGTTAGAAACAAACTTGTTTTAATGGCGTGTGTGTGTGTGTGTGTGTGTGTGTGTGCGTGCGTGCAGGTGGTCACAGACAACATGTTCTGTGCTGGCTACCTGGACGTGTCGATGGACGCCTGCAGCGGGGACAGCGGGGGGCCGTTCGTGGTCAACTACAGGGGTACCTGGTTCCTGACCGGCGTGGTCAGCTGGGGGGAGCGCTGCGCCGCCAGGGGGAAGTATGGCGTCTACACCCGCCTGGGGAACTTCCTGACCTGGATCAGAGACACCATGGAGAACCAGAACCTGAACCTGAACAGCACCGCCAGCAGCAGACCCTGACCCGCCACACACACATTCAGAGTGGAATGTATTATAATTAATATGATATATGTGATGTACATGTTGAATGTAATGAAATGATCGAAGCTCTCTGATGAGCTTCTCTCGTAAACATCTTCAGATTCATAAAATGCAAAAAGTGTTTATTTCAGTTCATACTTGTTATTAATTGACAGGAGTGTAAAATAATGTATAAGAGGTACATCATAATGTTTAAATATATATAAAACAGTTTTCATTGTGGCTTCCATTTGTTCTGTAAAGACAACATAACAGGAGTGTAACAAAGCATTCTGGGTTACAACATGAGTCCAGGTCTTTGTGGAAATATTCATAAAATGCGAAAGTGTCCGAGACGTAAACAAGCCGTCTGTCTCTGCCGTCCCTCACCACCAGGGGGTGGCCTGCAGCTGCGTCTGGATCCACTGCACATATTTGGACACTCGGGTGTAGACCCCATAGACCCTCTGGCTGCCGCAGTCCTCGGGCCCCCCCCAGGACACCAGCCCGAACACCACCCAGCTGCTGCTGACCCCGTCCTGCATCACGAACGCCCCCCCACTGTCCCCCAGGCAGGTGTCCCGGCCACCCTGGAAGAACCCAGCGCAGAACATGTTGTCGGTGATGTTGTAGCTGACGGATCGCGAGGCGTAACTCGCCTGACACTCGTCTTGAGAAACCACCGGCAGCTTCACGTACTGCAGGAGGTCAGAGGTCATGCCGGGGTCAGAGGTCAGCGTGAAGGGGTCACCGGAGGTCGACACGTTCAGGTTGGAGATTCCCCAACCGGCAACGACCCCGAGAGAGTTCGGGAGGGGAGAGGGAGGGTCGTCCTGAGGAACAGACAACATTTACAGTTAAAGGCTTTAAAATATATAGATTACAGCAGTTACTACTGTTACTACTGATACTACTGTTACTGCTGTCACTACTGTTACTACTGTTACTGCTGTCACTGCTGTTACTACTGTTACTGCTGTTACTACTGATACTGCTGTTACTACTGATACTACTGTTACCAGGGGCGTCACTAGGTTTTAAGGACGGGGGGGCTTAGCCCCCAGGAGATGCACAGGATGTGAGCGAGCGTTTAATTTCACAAACAGTTAACAAAAACTGAGAAACTGCTTTTCCACTTTTTGGACAGATTTAACAGAGATACTTTACTGTGTAAATGTTTTAGGCCACCATTACATTTTTAACACAGTACAACAACAAACACAGGAAGTACTGTATGTTTACAGCATTAACAACAACAAAAAAAGAAAAAATCCACATAGCTACAGTGCCATATTCAACCAATGCTTCTTATTCATTAAGAGCCCACATGTATTATCGAAAACTGTATGCAAAAAAAAGAGCACTGTGTTCTCACAAAGTACACCATTTTAAAATAACATGGCTACAATTGGCAGTTACTTGGTGGGTGGAAGCATCAAAGAATGTCGTCTGTTTTTAAGGGTGGCAAAGGCGTCTATCACTCTATTGTGATTTAGGTGCTGAAGTGCCTCTTTTTCAATTGACATGACTGCAAGACTGTGAAGTCTTTTCTGACCCATTGTTTGACGTAGCCAGGAGTGCAGCCGACGCAGTGCACTAAAGGACCTTTCACACGAGCAGCTGCTTACAGGCACTGTTAGGGCAACTTGGATGGTTGCCTTCAGAGAGGGAAACATGTCTGAATCAAGAAGGTTGTGCACAGTCAACATATCTTTGGGTGAACATCCAGCCTCTGTTTTCCGGGCAAGAAAGTTTCTGGCCACCAAAACCCCTCTGTTTTCAGGTCAATGCTGTAGTGTTTTGCAAGTTCATTCAAGTGTGATTCACTCAAGAAGTTCTCAGACTTAGGACTGCATGCCTGTATGCCTCTTAGTAGCCCTGCATCTACACTGCAAAATCTTTGCTCGAGCTCACTAACCATCCTATCCACACAAGGGAAAAGTAACTCTTTTCATTGGGTCTGAGTTGTTCAATTCAGTTCGTGCCCCTGCAGTTGTCTCCAGCACAAAATCATCCATTTTCCTCTGTTTATGCCTTGTTCTGGCACCTTGTTCAGGGATACTGTGGGTGTGGCACAGGGCTTTGGTTCTCTCATAAAGCTCTGTGGCAAATGCATCTGTGCGTTTGCCCTTAAGTGTGTCACACACTGCTTGTTTGCAGATCAAAGCTTCTGCCAGGTCTAAAGTCTCTTTCTGAAGGAGCTTGTGGAGTCCTTCAGTTACAGACAGAAGTGACTGAAACATCAGTAGTGCATAGACTGCTGAGAACTTATAGAGCTTTGCTCTGAGACCAACAGCTATAGGGGATCTAATAGCAGAAAGGCACTCCAAAATGGCAGACAATGTGTCAAGAACTGCACTGATTGACCGCAACTGACATGCCCAGCGAGTGTTTGAAAGTTGCACAAGCTCAACTGTTGTCAATCCAAGCCTTGTCTGAGCCTCCATGAACTTATGATGATTCACTAGGGAGGTGCTGAAGAAAGAGTAAACACACTCCAACAAGCTGAAAAGCTCCACAGCCTCTGGGATGGCCTTGCAAGTATGGCACAGAACCAGGTTGAGTTCATGAGCATAACAATGCACATAGATAGCTTCAGGATGGAGTCTTCTAAAGTGTGCTTGTACACCTCCAGTGGTCCCACTCATGACAGCTGCACCATCATATGTTTGTGCTACACACTTAAGCTCTGCAAGACCATTGTTTTGAATCTGCTGCTGCAGCTCATTTGCAATGGACTGGGCATCAAATGATTTCATCTCTGCAAGTGCTAGGAAACGTTCCTTCACTGCCCCGTCTGACACATACCTGACACAAACAGCTAACTGCTCTGATTTGAAATCTCTTGCCTCATCTGCCATGATGGCATAGATTTTGGACTTTGTCATTTCAGATACAATGACACTTGTCACTTCCTGGGCACAACAGTCAATCATCTCATTCTGGGAGGTTGCTGAGATATACTGAGCATTTGATGGAGGGTTATGTTTTTGAAGAAAAGGATCAAATTCCTTTAAAAGCTCCATGCATGCAAGAAAATTCCCTCTGTTTGTGCTGTCTTTTCCTTCATCATGGCCACGAAAAGGGAGTCCCTGTCTCCCTAACATAGAAGTGACTGCAACAATTCGCCTGAGATATTCTCTTCTCTCTACTATCTCACTCACATTTGCAGATGCTATCATCTGTGCAACGTCTCCCTGTTTTCTAGTTGCCTGGTAGCTTTTCCATGCAACAACACTGTTCTTATGTGTTTTTGCAATCTCATGTTTGCCAAAGATGATTAAAGCTTTCTTCCAGTTCTTGCAACCACTACTGACCAAACTATCATGTTTGATGTTTTTGCCAAACACTCTACATGGGAAGCAGAAAGCTGTATTCTGGTTGACTGAATATTCTACCCAGTTGTGCTTTTCAAACCAGCTGTGGTGAAATGCTCGCTTCTGTGTACCAAAACTTTCTTGTGGGTAGGTCTTCAGCTTTGCCTGTCTGGGCCCTGTGTCTTTGTCACCTAAATCAAACCCTGTAGTGGCGTGAGATGCTGCAGCTGCTTCATCAATTTCCCTCTCTTGGTCTGTTTGCTCTCCTTCTCTCTCTGTAATATCTTGATCATCCCCTGCCTCTTGATCCATCTCTGGATCCCCTTGCTCTCTCTGCCTTGACCTTGCCTGTTGATCTTTTTCTCCCTCTGCATCTCGTTCTGCCTGACCCTTCAAGATACATTAAAACAAAATGAATTGAATTAATATCTGATCAACAAAGAGGCTAATGAGTGACTTTCACTCACAACACAATAATTGTTTACTCCCAAATATTTTGAAGTCACACCAGAATACATTTTCGGCACATATGTGACTAAAATGGTTGTGATTTCAAGCCCTGAAAAATATTACTTAATTACATAAATTACAGTTATATTAAGGTACTCTTGAAAATATTTGGGCCAGGTTAATTTGGCTTATATATCTCTCTGTTGGCTATCTCCACTTTCCAATCATTACTCTCCTAAATAAAATATCAAGTTAAATAAGTCTTATATGATGCACTTGCACTGAAATGTTTCATATTTCATATTCATATTGAGTTCCATAAAATTACAAGACTGTCTGCATCACAAATGACTCTATCCTGTGAAATCCTTTAGACTCACCTTTCCAGTACTAGAGGTTTCTCCCCTCTCACTCTCTCTGCTCCTCTGCCCTGACTCCTACAGGTCAATGGGGGTGGTGGAGTGATTATTATTAGTGTATCATTATTATTAGGGACCGAGCACTAACGGTGAGAGGGACAACGTACAGGAAGTCAACCATCTTGGATTGAATATTGCACTTGTCATCGTTTTTCGCCATTTCCAGGTCGCATACTTTTACGAACTCCTCCCACAGATTTTATCCAATTGACTTCAAACTTGGTCAGTACCATCACAACGACTTTGGGATCAAAAGTTGTATAAAGCTTAACCGACGGTCACACTATGTGGGCGTGGCATGGCGGCAAAATATGGCGTCTCGCCATAAAACACGAGATCGTTATAACTTTCCCATTCTATGTCCCATCTGCTCCAAAATTCTCATGCTTCATCACAGTCCAGCCCTTAACACTTCTAAATAACAATATTTCAAAAAGCCCCGCCCCTTATGCTTTATCCACGCTCCTTTTCATAAAATGACCACGTTGCATACTTTACATAACTCCTCTGACAGATTTCACCCCATTGACTTCAAACTTGGTCAGTACCATCACAAGGGCTTTGGGATCAAAAGTTGTATAAATCTTTACTGCCTGTCACACTATGTGGGCGTGGCATGGCGGCAAAATATGGCGTCTCGCCATCTAACACCAGACTGCATAACTTGACCATACATTGTCCAATCCGTCCCAAATTTCACACACGTGATAAGGGTCCAGCCATAAACACATCCACATGTCAATATTGACACACAGTCATAGCACCCCCTGCAGGCAACAGCAAGTCACATGTTTTTCACCTAGCCCAGTAGTAGGTTTCACATAGACACACGAAATTTGGTACACATGTGCTTCATGTGGAGACGCACCAAAAAGCCTCCTGGACCCATACCCTCAAACGTACAGGAAGTCGGCCATCTTGGATTGAATATCGCACTTGTCATCATTTTTCGCCATTTCCAGGTCGCATACTTTTACGAACTCCTCCTACAGATTTTATCCAATTGACTTCAAACTTGGTCAGTACCATCACAACGACTTTGGGATCAAAAGTTGTATAAAGCTTTACCGATGGTCACACTATGTGGGCGTGGCATGGCGGCAAAATATGGCGTCTCGCCATAAAACACGAGATCGTTATAACTTTCCCATTCTATGTCCCATCTGCTCCAAAATTCTCATGCTTCATCACAGTCCAGCCCTTAACACTTCTAAATAACAATATTTCAAAAAGCCCCGCCCCTTATGCTTTATCCACACTCCTTTTCATAAAATGACCACGTTGCATACTTTACATAACTCCTCTGACAGATTTCACCCCATTGACTTCAAACTTGGTCAGTACCATCACAAGGGCTTTGGGATCAAAAGTTGTATAAATCTTTACTGCCTGTCACACTATGTGGGCGTGGCATGGCGGCAAAATATGGCGTCTCGCCATCTAACACCAGACTGCATAACTTGACCATACATTGTCCAATCCGTCCCAAATTTCACACACGTGATTAGGGTCCAGCCCGGAACACACCCACATGTCAATAATGACACACAGTCATAGCGCCCCCTGCTGGCTACAGGAAGTAACATGTTATACACCAACCCCGAGCACAGTGGTAGGAGACATGCAATTTGGTACGCATAGGGACTGAGCCAACAGCGCCGCGTCCGACGTGCCCTCACCCGACGCCGCCTCCCCCGACGGCTCCACTCTGCGAGGGCCCGTTCAGTACTGCGCGCAGTCCTAGTTATTATTATTATTATTATTATCATTCTTATTGTCATTATTATTATTATTATCCACATAATCATACGTGAATGAGCTCAGCTCCTGTCTGATGCTGGAGCTGATGCTCCAGAAGGGAGTCAGAAGGGGGAAGTATATGGTAAAAAAGAGTGCACACCTAACTCTATAATCAACCAGGACCTTCACAGTGCATTTCAGACTCACTAGCTAGCTAAGTAGCAGTGTTCTTTTAGAGCTGAAATGTAACTTTTGACCGCAAAACAACAAAGGTAAGGTTTTCAAAATGTGTCAAACAGGGAGCATTTGGTAATTACATGGGACTTTCTGCTGTTAGCTGGGGGGCTTGAGCTAACTTATTGTTACTATCAGCAGTGATGAATACTTACTGTCTTGAAAAAAAATCGTATATCCATTCTTCCACATTCGTTCACGTTCTCCTAATGCTACTCTAGTTGCTTCTGCATGCTCCGCTCACACATGCTGCAGGTACCCAGGTAGAGAGTGCAACCTGGAAAACGTGGACTGGATTTCTGGGATGTGGGTGTGCTCTATAGGAACAAGTGGAATGGATTGGATAAAGACGCACTGACTCGGACTCTCTACCCTCCGCTATGAAGTGAAGGGAAACTAAGATTTATGATCTTATTTAAGTTGATAATGACTGGTTATATGATTATTTATTTGAACTCATATTCTGGCCACATTATATTGAATTTGGGCTGAAGCCCCCCTAAAATAGGCCTAATGACGCCACTGACTGTTACTGTTACCACTGATACTACTGTCACTACTGACACTACTGTTACTAGTGTTACTGCTGTTACTACTGTCACTTCTGTCACTACTGTCACTACTGTCACCGCTGTTACAGCTTTTACCGCTTTTACCGCTGTTACCGCTGTAACTAGTGTAATTAGTGACTACTAGTAATTACTAGTGTAATTAGTGACTAATGTCACTAATGTAACTAATGTAACTACTGTTACTGCCGTCACTACCGTCACTACTGTTACTGCTGTTACATGGCTTTAAAATATAAAGAGACACAGTTATCAAAAAGCTTTCTTAAAAAGTCATAAAAGTAAAAAAAAACATTTAAGTCGTAGCACTGGCACTTTTACATTAGTACTTTACAATAGGAGTATACAGTAGCAGTATACAGTTGTATATAGTAGCAGTATACAGTAGTGTGCAGTAGTAGTATGCAGTAGCAGTATACAGTAACAGTATACAGTGGTATATAGTAGTAGTGTACAGTAGCAGTGTACAGTAGTAGTGTACAGTAGCAGTGTAAAGAAGCAGTATACAGTAGCAGTATACAGTAGTAGTGTACAGTAGAAGAATACAGTAACAGTACCGGTCCCGGTGCTGCCGGCAGACAGACGGGTCTGATGAGCTCGGTGAACTGCAGCGCCCCCTTCAGTTTCAGCAGAGCGATGTCGTTGTTGTAGTTGTTGGGTTGGAAGTTCGGATGAAGGAAAATTTCCTCCACAGAAAGATTAGTGCCCGACCGCTTGTCTGCAGCGTCGTGGAGTCCCAGGAACACCTGGACACGGGCACTGGTTATACTGGTAAACTTGGTTACACTGGTTACACTGATTAGACTGATTAGATTGGTTACACTGGTTATACTGGTTACACTGGTAAGTTACATTGGTTACTCTAGTTACACTGGTTACACTGATGACACTGGTAACACTGGTTACATTGGTAACACTGGTTACACTGGTAACACTGGTATCACTGGTTACGCTCATAACACTGGTTATACTGGTGACACTGGTTACACTGGAAACATTAGTTACACTGTTTAGTTACATTGGTTAGACTGATAAGTTACTCCGGTTACACTGGTTAGTTACACTGGTTATACTGGTTAGTTACACTGGTTAGTTACATGTGTTAGACTGATCAGTTACACTGATTGGTTACATTGGTCAGTTACATTGGTTAGTTACACTGGTTAGTTATATTGGTTATACTGGTTAGTTACTCGGGTTAGTTACTCTGGTAACACTGGTTAGTTATATTGGATAGACTGATTAGTTTCTCAGGTTACACTGGTTAGTTACATTTGTTGGACTGATTAGTTACACTGGTTAGTTACATTTATTAGACTGGTTAGTTACACTGGTTACACTGGTTAGACTGGTTGGAGTTTATAACCTGTCCTGCCACCAGGGGGCGCTCCATGCGTTTTGGCCTCCATCTTTACCTACACACTGGTACAGACCTTGACGTGTTCAGGGGACACAGGGACAACGCTGGTGTCCCTCCGCTGGGACCTCAGGACGTGGGCGGCCGTCAAGACCCAGGACTCGGACAGCAGGGCTCCAGAGCCGAACCAGCGGTCCTCTGGGACCCGGGACAGATCCTCCACGCTGAGCAGAACCTGCCAGGGGAACAGGCCGGGCTCGGCACCGCGACCGCCCACGATCCGCTTCACCTGAGGGGGCAGCGAGCGGGACGGCCGGCCGCAGGCTGGACGGGGACACAGACTGTCTCAGTACTACTTCAAAACATGAGACGTCTCTGTGGGACAGCATTTATTCATTTTATTCATAAGAGTTGTAAAAGTCAGTGTCACCTGGCAGACAGGTGGGCAGTCTGGTCCCTGATTCTGGACTGACCCAGTCCCCACTCGGCCCACAGCTGAAGGAACCTACACACAGAGACAGACAGACAGACAGATGGATGGGTCATGTTTGAGGTCCTGAAGGTTGATGAGTTCACAGGAAGTGTTTGAGTCTCTTACTGTTGCTGTTGTTGTTCTGGAGGGAATCGAACCTGCAGACGAACCAAACCGTCGACCCAAACACCGTGCTGTTGTCATGACTACCAAACACCACGTCAGCCATGGCGACCGCCGGCGGATTTCCACAATCCACCACTGAGGAGAGAGAGAGGACCAATCAGCTGTCAGTGAGAGAGAGAGAGAAGACCAATCAGCCGTCAAAAAGAAAGGAAGAGGACCAATCAGCTGAGAAGACGACGGTGAAGAGTTAACGTGATGAAGACTGAACTGGTCTCAGGTGGACTCTGGTGGACTGTAAGTGTGGATGTGATGCAGATCACCTGATTGATGTAAGTTTTGTCTGGATTAACTAAAAGATTGTGATGTGGACGATAAATTATATAACTTATTAATAGTCTGAATGAATTAGTAATCAAATCAAAATTACTTTATTTATCCCCGAGGGGAAATTCAGTTAGTCTGGTAGAATCTATGGAAGAATGAGACAGCCTGATGGTTGTAGGAGCGAAGGATCTTTGGTATCTCTCCGTCCTGCAATGGAGAGAGAGGAGCCGTCCACTGCTGTTTTTTGGTCCTGAAAGGTTTTGTGTAGCCGATGATCCGGGTATTTCAGGATGGCCTCGAACATCTTGACAGGTCATCTCTCCACCACCTCCTCCAGTGTGTCCTACTTGGCTCCAACCACAGAACCAGCTCTTTAGACCAGTCTGTCCAACCGCCTTGCATCTCTGTGTCTGATGCTGCCTCCCCAGCAGACTGCAGCATAAAACAACACACTACCACCACAGACTGATAAAAAAAATCTGCAGCATCTTACTACAGATGTCAAGAGATCTGAGCTTCCTTAAGAAAAAGAGGTGGCTCTGCCCCTTTTTGTTGAGAGCGTCTGTGTTTAGGGACCAGTCCAACTTATTATCCAGGTATACACCTAGGTACTTATAACTTGGCACCACCTCAATGTCCACCCCACAGGTATTCACTGGCTGAAGAGGGGGCTTGAGCCAGAACAGTCCCTTGTGGAGCCCCCTTTACTACTCATTAATGTCCAACAAACACAGTTCCCCAACCTGACATACTATGGTCTTCCTGTCACTTAATCTGTGATCCAGGAGATGAAGAAAGGATCCACTCCCATCTCTGTGAGCTTGTTTTTGAGTTTGTTGGGTTGGATGGTGTTGAATGCACTCGGAAAATCAAAGAACATGATTCTCACATAAGCACCAGTTCCCTCCAGATGAGCAAGGGCACGGTAAAGCATGTAGAGGACAGCATCGTTCACTCTGATGTCTTCATGATGTGAGAAGTGAGGGATACTGGTCTATAGTCATTAATTTCAGCTGGACATTTTATTTTTGGTACCGGCACAACACAGGAAATTTTCCACAGTGCCGACACTCGCCCCAACTGTAGACTAAGGTTGAAGATCTTGTGGAGAGGTTGACACAGTTGGGCAGCACAGTCCTTGAGCAGCCTTGGACACACACCATCTGGGCCAGCAGCCTTCCCAGAGCAAAGTCTTCCCAGTTCCAACCTCACTCCCATCTCTGAGACAGACAAGGGTGGAGGCTCAGGTGTAAGAGGGGGTGGATGCTGTTTTGGAGATGTACACATGTTGAAGAGGAGGAGGAGGAGGAGGAGGAGCAGCAGCATTGGCATTGGGTGAGGTCGCTGTATTGAATCAGGCTGTTTTAATATATATATATATATATATATATATATATATATATGCAATTTTATATATATATACGGGTGCACATAACTGGTACGCAGGTACGCATGCGCGACAAAAATCAGGAATGCGTAATGCCACTTGTGTTATTACCGCGCTTTTGCGTACTTTACAGTCTCTCCTCTAAACTTACACACGACTGTTGCTTGCCAACTACTACCAGAGATGTCCAAAAAGAAACAGACCACAGTGAGCAGCTTCTTTGGCGTTTCACCACCTACAAAGAAACGCCAACTGGAGCGAGAGCCGAAAAAAATACTATTTTCGGAAAAGTGGCTACAAAATGTGCAGTGGCTTGAAGCTACCGATGAGCGCACTGAAATGTGGTGCAAGATTTGCCGCACACATCCACATCTAGCAGACAAAGCAGGTGTGTTTTATAAAGGCTCCAAGACTTACAACCATCCTTTATTTAGCAAACATGAAAAGAGCAAGGAACACGCTAATGTGGCGCTAGCCATTGCTAATAAGCAAGCTAGCCGAGAAGAAATAGCCAGTCGTCCACTTACCAGATGGCGAGACAAGCTGACTGAAGAACAACGGCAAGCTCTGTTTAATATTTTTCTCCTGGCCTTCCATACAGCCAAACACGCACGTCCCATGTCTTCATTTTCTGAGGATATTCCTTTACTGAAGCGGCTAGGAGTTAATGTCGGAGGTGCATATCATTCACGTGAATGGGGGACACGGATTATGCAGAGCATCGCTCACACCATCAGCCGGGAATTACGAGCAAAGTTGCAGTCTGCTGATTTTTCGGGGCTGGATCTGAAGACATCACAAAAACTGAGCAGGAAATTGTTTACATTGTGTCTGTGTCCAGCAACGGAGAGTTTACGTCGGACTTTGTTGGATTAATTGAACTGTGTGCTGACCGAACCGCGGAGGCAATAACAGATGGACTTGTGAGACTTTTCCAGGACACCGGCTTGGATGACTGGACAACAAAGTTGGTCGATGTGTGCACAGACGGGGCAGCTGTCAACATCAGTGTGTACAACAGCGTAGTGCCAAAACTACGGGGACTTGCTGCGGTTGGAGACTCCCTTGTGCATATTCTGTGCACTGCACACACGCTGGAGAATTGCACAAAATCAGCTGATCGCAACGTTCCATACTGTGAGATATTCAATCGCTCTGTGGTCAGGCTGCTGCAGTTTTATTTACAAAAAGGTGGCGCAAAAAAAAATGCTGCACTGAAGAAGCTATGTGAAGAAAATGGGATCTCCTTTGTGAAACTGGGTAAGTTTCATAATATCAAGTGGACTGCATGGAGGCATGAAATACTGTTAAAAGTATCAAGACTATTGCTAGCCATTAAAATGCAATTGGCTACAAGTGATAACAATGACTTGCAGCATATCTGCACAGAGCGTTTTCAGTGCTTTCTGTCACACATGCTTGACATTGGCAACATTCTGAAGACCACATCAATTAGATTTCAGAAGGAAAAGCTGACCATTGGAGAATGTAAGGATGAACTCATGGTGGCAATTGGACAGTTCACACTTCTGCTTGATGGTGAAGGCCACAGGGCACTCACTTTTTCTAATGCCAATGCTGACAGAGACAAGACAAACTTACTCAGGGGGTTGATTGAAGAGTTTGAAATCAGATATGACTCCCTCAAGTCATGTGATAATTTCTTAGTATTTGATCCTTCAACATGGCCTCAGGAAATGCAAGACCTCCACAGTTTTGGAAACACAACAGTTCACAGCATTCTCAAGAAATATGAGGCCACCTTGCAACTTGACAAAGACATCACTTCTGTGTACGACTTGGTCCAAATAGTAAATACAAGTGACCCAGATGCTTACTCCAACATCAACAAGGTGGTTAAGCTGTTTCTTACACTGCCTTTGAGCAGTGCAGCTTGTGAGAGAGGATTCTCACATCTGAACATAATAAAAACCAAGTACAGATCTCGTCTGTCACATGCTCATCTCTCAGCCCTGATGCACATTCACCTGTCAAAGCAGACCACAGAGACATTTGACCCAAAGCCAGCTGTTGACCTGTGGATGGAGACAGCTAACAGGAGTCTCAACCAAGGACAGGGAGTTGCATCTGCAGCAGCTTCATCATCTACCATGCAGGAAGCTGAAGCAGAGGACAATGTGGGCGACACTGCGGAGGACAGTGAGGAAGACTTTTAAGACTTATTATATATGAGGTGAGTACCAAACACCATCTCCTGTTACTCACCTGAGTAACTCACTGAAAAAGTGATGTGCACCGCTGTATATATGTATATATATATAAATTACTCTTTTTCACAGTACTATATACAATACAAATTCTTTTTAAATATGTATGTTCTGATTGATTGTTTCTATGTTAGAATGAATCATGTGATCAACTGACAGATGAAACATTAATTAATTAATTAATTAAACATGTTTGATGAAATGAACAAAGATTTCTATTGAATATGAGATATGAACTATAATAATAATAATAATAATAATAATAAAGGCGTACCTCTAGGTGTTCAGCAGCAGACTCTTTGTGTCTTTACATTATTATTGAATGGACCTGATCTCACTCATCTTCAGATTATCAATAATAATGCTTGTTTCACAGAAACAACTGCAGGAACAGTTTCCATTTGTTTTATTAGAAAATTATTTAAAACTTCTGACAACACATGAACTGTTTCTCTATCAGCCAATAAGAATCAGTGTCTGAATTAATCTCAACTGTGATTGATGCTGGAGAGAGACTGCCTCCTCCTCCCAGAGTCTGTTTCTACAGGGAGAGACAGAAAACACAAAATGTAACTCACTGACTCTGACCTCTGTTACTACTACTGTTACTACTGCTACTGTTAATGCTGTTACTACTGTTACTACTGCTACTGTTAATGCTGTAACTACTGTTACTACTGTTAATGCTGTTACTACTGTTAATGTTACTACTGTTACTACTGTTGCTGCTGTTACTGCTGTTACTACTGCTACTACTGCTATGTTACTAATTGCACTACTGATACTGCTGTTCAAATCAATCAATAAATCACCTAAATAAAATAAGAGTGTCTAATAATCATGTCTGCCACTGATCTGTTATTTTGTGTTTGTGATTATGTGACATGACATGATATGATCTATTTACTGATATAATGATCACATTATCTGCATGACTATTAAGGTGATATTAATATTACTATAAAGGGGATCTAATGTATTGCAAAAATATGTGATAAAATATGTTTATGTTCGAAAAATATAAAGGACAGAATAATAGAACTTGTTAAGTAAAAGAAAAGAAGAAAGAACACTTCAGTTTCAATTAAATCATCAGAAATCAGTTTGTTCTTACTCTGACACTGAGGAGGACCGCCGCTCCACGAGCCGTCAGACCCACAGGCCACCTGGTAGTGGTCCAGACTGTTCCCGTCCTGAACCACAGGGACACAGAGATACAGGGAGAGACAGTGAGACACAAAGAGATGAAGGGACACAAGAACACAGGGAGACACAGGAAGGGACAGGGAGACACAAAGACACAGTTACTATGGGCAGTAACAGCAGTAGTCCAGGAAGTGTGTGTACCTTCAGCAGCTTGTATCCAGGTAAACAGGTGAACAGGACGTGGTCTCTGAAGGAGTATTCTGATTGGACGGGGGTCAGCACAGCGTTGGGCGGAGTTTCAGGTGCCGGACATTTACTTCCTGTCACATCAAAAGAAAAGAAAAACAGCGTCTCACTGCTGTCACAGTGTGTAGTATAAAGTGTGTATCTACCTGTAGAGGTGTCAGTGTGCAGTATAGTGTGTATCTACCTGTAGAGGTGTATGAGAGGCTCCAGCCCAGGTTCTCCCCTGAGTTGTCGCTGTGGAAGAGGACCGTGGCTTCGTTGCTGTCGGTCTGGATCTCGCCGGGTGAACGAACTCCGCAGAACGGACCGAACTCTCTGCCTCCCGCCGTGATCTGACATACACACACAGCTGATTAGAGACACACACAGGTGAGTGTCTGCAGGTATGAGTGTGTGCCGTCCTCACCTTGACGTGGTCGTAGGGGCAGCGGACGTCGGGGTGGTCCTCCACGTCGAATCGGGGGTCGAAAAGGAGGCGGAGCCTGAAGCCCAGCTCCACCTCGATCCGGTACGAGCAGTCGGAGCTCTTCGGGTATGGAGACGGGAAATCTACGGAGCTCAGGATGCCGGAACGTTCCCTGAAAACACCGCCACTGCACTCCACTGACACACACACACACACACACACACACACACACTAGATATAAAGGGATTGACATGCACACACAGTACTATAAATACAAATTGATAGTCACCTTTAAGTATCTGACGAGTTTTTATACACATTTTTGGTGTATTTCAGTCAAGTGTGTGTGTGTGTGTGTGTGTGTGTGTGTGTGTGTGTGTGTGTGTTCAGTATCTGGACTCTAACCTCTGTTTGACTGATAGCAGCTACTGACTGGTGGCAAATATTTACATTTTCTGCATGTTTCTGTGTGGAGGAGGCTCACACACACACACACACACACACACTTCACTAAAATACACTAAAAATGTGTATAAAAACTTGTCAGATACTGTCAGAGAAAAAAGTTAGAGTCAGTTATATGAAATAAAGTTTGTGTTCTGGTGAAAACATGAATAATAAATAATGTTTAAAGGGTTAAGAGAAACACTTTGAGATCAGCTGCTGGAATCCAGAGAAACATTTTAATCTGCAAAGCTGTAACATGCAGCCGAGTACTGCTGTGTATAAGTACTTTATCATGAAGTACTGCTGTGTATAGGTACCTTATCATGAAATACTGCTGTGTATAAGTACTGTATCATGAAGTACTGCTGTGTATAAGTACTGTATCATAAAGTACTGCTGTGTATAAGTACTTTAACATGAAGTACTGCTGTGTATAAGTACCGTATCATAACATACTGCGGTGTATAGGTACTGTATCATGAAGTACTGCTGTGTATAAGTACTGTATCATGAAGTACTGCTGTGTATAAGTACTTTATCATGAAGTACTGCTGTGTATAAGTACTGTATCCTGCTGACATGTGATGACCTGTGATGACATCATCAGCTCACCTCTGCAGGTGCGGTTGTCGGAGTGCAGCTGGTAACCATAGCGACAGGAGCAGTAGTATCCTCCGATGTAGTTGTGACAGAAATGATCACAAAGCAGATCTTCATCTGAGCGCTCGCTGCACTCATCCACGTCTGAGAGAAAGACAGAGTCAACCAAACCATTCTAGGATCCAGAGAGAAAGACCAGATCCTGACTGATCTCAGTCTGATCTGACTGATCTCTGACTGATTCCTGACTGATCTCCGACTGATCTCTGACTGATCTGACTAATCTCTGGCTGATATCAGTCAGATCTCAGTCTGATCTGACTGATCTCTGACTGATTTGACTAATATCTAACTGATCTCTGACTGATCTCTGACTGATCCCTGACTGATATCTGACTGATATCTGACTGATATCTGACTGATCTCTGACTGATCTCAGTCTGATCTGACTGATTTCTGACTGATCTCTGACTGATCTGACTGATCTCTGGAGGATCTCTGACTGATCTCAGTCTGATCTGACTGATCTCTGACTGATCCCCTGACTGATCTCTGACTGATCTGACTGATCTCTGACTGATCTCTGACTGATCTCAGTCTGATCTGACTGATCTCGGACTGATCTGTGACTGATCCCTGACTGATCTCTGACTGATCTCAGTCTGATCTGACTGATCTCGGACTGATCTGTGACTGATCTGTGACTGATCATGCTGTGGATCTGATCAGCTGGTTGAACTTGTGTTGGGCTGCAGCTGCTCACATGTTTGTGTCTCAACTAAGTGGTGCTGCATGTTTCTGTTATCTACAGACGTGTTCACTGTTATAAACATGACTGAACAGAAACCAGACCCACTTCCTGTCAGGTTGTTGTTCTGAACTAAAGTCCAGTGATTCTGTCAAAACTTCTAATTTCTGTTTGTTGGTAAGGAAACATGTTTTAGTTTTCTCTTCTCTCTTTACCTGAAACTACAAACTCATTAAATATGTCTTTGCATTTATGTTTTTTTGTTTTTGACGGTGAATTCATCTGGCTGTCCAGATTTTGGCGGCGGTGGCGGCGGTGTGGCGGCAGCTCACCCACGGCGCTGTAGTGAGCCATGAAGCCGGCATAGCGCTCTTCATTGGAGAAGTCGGAGGAGAAGAGCAGCGACAGAGAGTTCCTGGGAGACGTGATGAGCTGCTGAGGAACCGACTCCGTGTCCGTCTGCTCCCGACCACAGAACAGAGCAAGAACCTCGCCCTCCGCCTCCACCTGCACAACACAACACACACACACACAGACTCACAGCTCTACTCAACACAACACAACACAACACAGAACAGAGCCAGAACCTCGCCCTCCGCCTCCACCTGCACACAGACACAACACAACACAACACAACACAACACAACTCAACAAAACACCACATGGGGACTCACAACACAACACAACACAACACAACACAACACAACACAACACAACTCTACTCTACTCTACTCTACTCTACTCTACTCTACTCTACTCTACTCTACTCTACTCTACTCTACTCTACTCTACTCTACTCTACTCAACACAACACAACACAACACAGAATAGAGCCAGAACCTCACCCTCCACCTGCACAACACACACAGGGACTCACAGCTCTACTCAACACAACACAACACAACTCGACACAACACAACATAGAATAGAACAGAGGCAGAACCTCGCCCTCAGCCTCCACCTGCACACAGCACAACCCAACCCAACACAACACCACACAGGGACTCACAACACTATTCTACTCAACACAACACAGAGCCAGAACCTCGCACTCCGCCTCCACCTGCACACAGCTGGAGCCGAGAGGCGGGTTCACCTGGACAGGTCTCAGACTGTCACAGACACATAGAGACACACACACACGCAAACTCAAAGAATGGGGGGTTCCTTCTGTTAGCTGCATGTTAACAGGCTTATACTGACAGACAAGTGTGTGTGTGTGTGTGTGTGTGTGTGTGTGTTTGTGTTTGTGTGTTGGTGTGTGTGTGTTGGTGTGTGTGTGTGTGTGTGTGTGTGTGTAGAGCAGTGCATTGTGGGAAATCAGTCAGCTGGTCTTTTGTGTGTTGCAGCTGCTTGTTGTCGAGGACAGGTTGCCGCGGCGCTCAGTGACATCATTTGAATAAGAATGTGTGTGTGTGTTTGTGTGGCAGTAATTTCAGAAAATAAAAGCCTCGTTGATTGTTATAGATTTTCTGAAATGTGTAAAATAATTGTTGTTGTTGGTTAGTTTTAACTGAATGTAAACATTCTCTGAACTTTGATTATA
This sequence comes from Centropristis striata, assembly GCF_030273125.1. Lineage (NCBI taxonomy): Eukaryota > Metazoa > Chordata > Actinopteri > Perciformes > Serranidae > Centropristis > Centropristis striata. The sequence goes on along the minus strand of NC_081520.1, from coordinate 28,384,320 downwards.
ACTGTATTATTCATATATCACAGCCGTGAGTTTTTACCGTTTAGTTAGTGATTACCCATGATGCTTTGGCTCACCTGGACGTAGTCGTACTCACACAGGTAGGACGGCTCCAGGTCGAAGTGGCTGAAGGACAGACGCACCTGGAAGCCATCGGGAACGCTGACATTCCAGCGGAGCACTGTGTCTCCAGGGTACGGCTCCGGGAAGTTAGGAGACATCAGGCTGCCGAACGGCTCAGAGAGCAGCTGGACGCCGCCCGCCACCAAGGGCGCCAACGACACTGTCGTCATGGACACCAGCCACACCAACACCCTGAGATTCAGATCATCGTCGTCATCATTATTATTATTATTATTACTATAATTATTATTATTATCACCATCATCATCATCATTATTATAATCATCATCATTATCATCGCTATTAATAATACTATTATTATCATTGTTATCATTAATTATTATGAATTATTGCCAACACCCTGACATTTTCATATTCCAACTAATATTGTTATTGTTATTATTTGTATAAATAAAAATATTGATGATTATGGTTGTTATTATAATTTTTGTTATTATTACCAACACCCTAACATATTCATATTCCAATTAATATTGTTCTTGTTAATAACAATAGCAATATTATCAAGATTAAGATAACAACAACAATAATATTTTCCCAAAACAAAAACAAACGTAAGCAACAAACAGAATTATATTATTCTGAAGGAGAATGAACTCTAATAATGTGATTTATTTATATTTTTACGGTTTTGATTAATTTTGTTTTTTTCGAAACTTTTGTTTTACATAATAATATAATATAATAATAAAAATAATAATTATAATATTATAATGAAGCGCTGATCCTGTTATTGATCACTGATCAGCTGACTGACCTCATGCTGCAGACTTCCTTTCAGCTCGCGCCTCCGGATCCTTCTGAGCTCGCGGAGCTCCGGACTGAACTCTTTACGTGTGACGTGTCCGAGGAGCTCTACGTCATCACGTCAGGTCTTCGAGGGGCGGGGCGTCGGCGGAGAAATATTCCGTGCTATTTTATAGTCTATGGTGCTGCTGCAGTAAAAGTACTCAAACGTATTTAAAGTAAAAAGATTTTATGCAGTTTAAGTCAAAATAAAATAAATAATAAATAATAAATTCAGACTTTCATAGTTTATAACTCACTAGTTTATATATTTCCTTCATTTATCTCTTTTTATTTCCATTATAAAATATAAAGAGCTGGGAAATAAATATTATGGAATAAATAAAAGTAGTTCTTTGAAACATTGACGCTTATTTAGCCTACATATTTATTGCCTCATTTATTTATTTAACATTAATGTCACGTTAGTATTATAACATGTAAAAAGTAAAAACAAAGTACTTGAGTAAAGTATTTACCGTGTAAATAAACAAACAAACAAACAAACAACTAAATACATAAGTAAAGTAGGCCTATTTACTATGCATTCTGGGAAATAAACAAATAAATAAGTAAACAAACAAACAACTCAATGAATAAGTAAAGTATATACTGTGTACTCTGGGAAATAAACAAATAAACTAACTAACTAACAACTAAATAATAAATAAATAAATAAATAAATAAATAAATAAATAAAGTATTTACTGTGTACTCTGGAAAATAAATAAATAAATAAAGTTTAGTTGTTATTTTATTTTGAACGGCCCCGGGGGTCAGCTCCGCCTCTTGTTGCCATGGTGACTTGTCGAGGAGCCGCAAGAGCAAAAATTATAATAATAAACCAGTCAGAGGAGTCTGTCCCGGTGTCTCCTTCAGTGTCCCGGTCTGTCCCGGTCTCTGTCCCGGGTCCGGTCTCCTCTCCGCCGCCATGCCGAGCCGTCAGAAGCGGCTGCTGCTGTCGGCCGGTGGTCTGTCCGGGCTCTGCTGCGCGCTGACGGCCGCCGTGTGCACAGGGCTGCCGCTGTGGGTCAGCGGGGCCGTGCTGTGCCGCACCGGGGCCGAGCTGGTCAATGCCACCGGGGCAGAGCTGGACCAGTTCCTGGGAGACCTAAACTACGGCCTGTTCACCGGCCAGAGGGTGAAGCAGTGCGGGCTGGGGGGCCGGCCGTCCCGCTTCTCCGGTGAGTCCCGACCGGCCCGGACCGGTCCCCGGAGATCCATTTAGATCCACATAGATCCCGTCAGAGACCGTGTGTAGGTTGTTTCTATACTGTAGATCTAGAGATATAGAGTGTGAACGTGTTGAATAGTTGAGCTCACCTGCTCATTAATTATTCACACTTTAAATTATTCAGAGTTTCTCAGCAGCAGAAGGTACTTTATATTTAGTTTATATTTATATTACTTTATATTGAGGTTGTTTTATATTTATATTACTTTATATTGAGGTTATTTTAAATTTATATTACTTTATTTTGAGGTTATTTTATATTTATATTACTTTATTTTGAGGTTATTTTATGTTTATGTGAGAGTCTCATTTTATTGATTATCGATCAGTTCTTATTGATCTATTCTCTCTCCTTTGGTTTTGTGCTTCAGATCTGAATAATAAAGTTTAGTTTGACTGTTAATGAGATCAGCCAACTGAAACTAACAGCTCAGAGAGAAAACAGGTCAGAGGAGAAGAACAACACGGCTCTGTTCACACACACACACACACACACACACACACACACACACACACACACACACAGACTGACTGTATTACTACTGGTCTGTTTGTTATATTAGCGGTTAGCAGGTGACCCTCTCTGTCCCAGCGTGTCTCATCTAAGCGTCTCTGTCCTCCAGTCTTCTCTGACCTGCTGAGCGCCGTCCCGGTCGGCCTCCACGTCTCCGTCATCTTCTTCTGTGGTGTGGTGGTGCTATTCTCCTCTGTGGCCACCGGCTTCTTCTTCTTCAACGCCTTTGGACGCCCGTACGAGACACTGCACGGCCCCCTGGGACTCTACCTGTGGAGCTTCATCTGCTGTGAGAAACACGCCATTACATCATTGTTACATCATCGTTACATTATCATTACATCACCTGTCACTGCTGGAAACATACAGCAGTACAGACAGCAAAGAAAATCTGACTCTGAAGTTAGTATCATGAATAAAATGTGTTCTCTGTCCCCACAAGTCTTTAATGACATGCCCACTTTTATGCTGATAACCCACGAGACTCCTCTTTACTGACATGCCCACTTTATGTTCATAACCCACAAGTCTCTTTACTGATACAGTCATGTCCACTTTAAGTTAATTACCCACGAGTCTCCTCTTTACAGACATGCCCACTTTATGCTGATAACCCACGAGTCTTTACAGACATGCCCACTTTATGCTGATAACCCACGAGTCTCCTCTTTACTGACATGCCCACTATGTGCTGATAACCCACGAGTCTCCTCTTTACAGACATGCCCACTTTATGCTGATAACCCACGAGTCTCCTCTTTAAGGACATGCCCACTTTATGTTAATAAGCCACAAGTCTCTTTACTGATACAGTCATGTCCACTTTAAGTTAATTACCCACGAGTCTCCTCTTTACAGACATGACCACTTTATGTTGATAACCCACGAGTATTTACTGACATACCCACTTTATGTTAATAACCCACAAGTCTCTTTACTGACTTGCGCACTTTATGCTGATAACCCACAAGTCTTTACTGACATGCCCACTTTATGTTGATAACCCACGAGTCTTTACTAACATGCCCACTTTATGCTGATAACCCACGAGTCTCCTCTTTACTGATGTGCCCACTTTATGCTGATAACCCAGTCTCTGTGTCTCAACAGGACCTGGCCCTCCTATTGTGATAATTATTCTAATTGTAATAAAATATTAATCGTGGCGCCGGGCTGATGACCCCATGTCTCGGGGGCGGGTCCTGAGTGACGTCAGTGCTGTGATTATTGATAAATTATGTTGATGACGGACTTCCTGTGTGCAGGCGTCTGCAGCGCTCTGGTGATGGTTCTGTTCGCGTCGGAGGTGAAACTTCATCATCTGTCCGACCGGATCGCCAACTTCAACGAGGTGAGCTTTGTGTTCCAGACGCACACAGAGCACTACGACCGCTGCTTCTGGCTCTTCTTCCTCGTCTTCACACTCCACGCTCTCAACTTCCTGCTCATCCGGCTGGCGGGAACACAGTTCCCCTTCCAGGAGACCAAGGAGGCGGAGCTGAGTGGGGGTGCCGCCGACCTCATGTACTAGAGACTAGAGACTTCTTGTCTGAACAAGAGAAACGTCTCCACCTCGATACGTTTAGTTATAAAACATTTCTATCATCAGATCCTGACGGATCAAACAGGAAACTATTCTGATCAGAACGTCTCGATTTCACCTCATCGCTTCATGTTTAACGTGTTCATTAGAAAACATCACAACAGAGAAAACACACACACACACACACACACACACACACACACACACACACACAGACAGACAGAGAAAAACCTCCCAAAAAACTAAAGAGACTCAGTTTAAAGTCACGTTTAAGATTTCTGACAGCAAGAGATCAATAATCAGCCAATTATCAATCATCAGCCAATAATCAATCAATTATCAGCCAATAATCAATGAATCAATAATCAATCAATAAATTATTAGGTTTTAAAAGTCCTTTGCATGATGAAACCTGATCGATCAGTGTATTGATCAAACAGTGTATCAGTGTACTGATCAGTCAGTGTATCAGTGTATTGTTCGCAGTAAACTGAGTCTCTTTGAGGACATTTGTCTCTTAGATTTAAATGTTTTATTTAACAGTTTGTGGATGTTTAACTTGTTTCTTTCATGTTATTTTACAATAAACAATGATAAAAAGGATTATTCTCAGAAAACTTCTGCAGCGTTTTTATTCTCCGATTTCTATATTTATCTATTGACAAACTGAATGACCTCTGAACCAATCAGAGTCCTAAACATAACCGTTAGCACGTGTGTTCTGCACATATGCAGAAAGAGTCCTGGGCTGTTTAATGTTTTATTATCATATTGGAGTCTGGAGCCAGCCCCCTGCAGGGACGCTGGGGGCCCGGGGGGGTCCTGTCTCCACCTGGTGTCCTGTTGACCAATTATAGGCTCAGCTGCAGCGCCTTCAAGTCTCAGCGCAGGCAATAACAACAACATGGCACAGCTGATAATCTTTATTATTATTATAGATTAATAAAGTTTAATTTCAGGAGATTCTTACATTAAGATTTTATTTTGTAATGAGATTTTCTTATCCTTAACCGCTTATCCACACTTGGATCACAGGGGCTGGAGTCAATCCCAGCTGACATTGGGCAAGATGCAGGGTACACCCTGGACGGATCGCCAGACTATCACAGGGCTAACACATACAGACAGACAATCACACTCTCATTCACACCTACGGGCAATTTAGAGTCACCAATTAAACCTAATTGCATGTTTTTGGACTGTGGGAGGAAGCCGGAGTACCCGGTGAGAACCCACGCTGACACGGGGAGAACATGCAAAATCCACACAGAAGAGCCGCAGGCTGGAGGCAAACAGGCGACCCTCTTGTTGTGAACAAGAGCGCTAACCACTACACCACCGTGTAGCCCATCTTATTATATATTTTATATATACAGATATACATATATATACACACACACACATACACTGATTACTTTTCAACTTAAGTACCCGGATGAGCCTAAAACATGCAGCTCCCAGTTTGTCATATGGGGGCGATATAGTGTCATATGGGGCCGATATAATGTCACATGGGGGCGATATAGTGTCATATGGGGGGTATAGCACTTTTTATACAATAAAAGTGCTTCACATAAAAAAGGAGAAAATAATAATAATAATAATAACAACAATAAAAAAACATAGAAACAAGCAAACACCCTTCGCCCATCCCCAACTCTTCACCCCACCACAAACAGCCCAACCCCAAATTTTCCACCCCTGACCCTCCATCCACCCATCCCATTAAAAACAAAGCACAAACTGAGGAAGCACCATCTCAACGTGGAGCAGTGAGGAAACACTGGAGGCAGGTAAGAAATTAATTAGATAAAATAAATAAAAATTAAGTAAGGTAAGGTAAAATAAAATAAAAAACAAAAGTAAATAATAATAAAAAGTTTTTTAAAAAGCTAGATAAAAAAGATGACAACAATAAATAATTAATTAAAAAGTAGAGCATGATAAAAAATATATAGATATAAAATAGGCTAATAAATAGTAGCAAATAAATAGATAAATAAAAGAGAACATGTTGTAACACTAAGATGCATGAGCATAAAAATATTTTAAAATGGTACAAGTAAAAGCCAAATTAAAAAGATAAGTCTTAAGTTTGCTCTTAAAATATGAACAGTCTCTGATGCCCTCAGGTCTTCAGGGAGGCTGTTCCACAAACGTGGACCACAGTGACAAAACGAAGCCTCACCATGGGTTTTTGTTCTAACTTTTGGTATTATTAAAAGGCCACTCTCAGAAGACCTGAGGTTCCTTGAGTGTTCATAGGATAAAAGTAAATCAGATAAATAGGCTGGACTAAGACCATTAAGAGATTTATAAACCAGTAAAAGAATCTTAAAATTGATTATGAAGCACACGGGCAGCCAATGCAGAGACTTTAAAATAGGTGTAATATAAGCTCTTTTTCTGGTCTTTGTCAACAGATGAGCAGCCAAATTTTGTAATAACTGTAATAGATCTAAGTTTCTGTTAGGTAGAGCATTACAATAGTCAATTCTACAGGTGATAAAAGCATGCATCAATGTCTCTGTATTGGCTTGAGAGAGAAATGTTCATACGTTGGCAATGTTCTTAGGATGATATAAGGCAGTTTTGGTAATATGTTTAATACAGTGCTAAAAGCTAAAATCACAATCAATGATAACTCCAAGGTTTTTTACTTCTTGACAAAGGTTAAAATTCAGTGCTTGGAGTTTCATAGTTAGTTTCTCTCTCTGTGCTTCAGTACCGATAATTAAAACTTCGGTTTTGTCCTGGTTGAGCTGTAAAAAATTTTCTGCCATCCATAGTTTTATGTCTAAAATACAGTTGAAAAGGGTATCTATTGGCCCTGAGTCATCAGGAGTCACGGCAATGTAAAGCTGTGTGTCATCAGCATAGCTATGGAAATTGATGCTGTGTCTCCTGATGACGTCCCCAAGTGGCAGCATGTAAAGGTTAAAAAGAGTATGTCCTAAAATTGAACCTTAGGGAACACCACAATTCATTTTAAAACTACTGGATGAACAGTCACTTATACTTACAAAAAAATATCTGCCATTAAGGTAAGATTTGACCCAGTTAAAAACAGTACCAGAGATGCCAAACAAATTATTTAGTCTACTTAAAATAATTGAATGATCAACTGTATTGAAGGCTGCAGTTTAATCAAGTAACACTAAGATGCTGTTTTTTTTTCAAGTCCATATGCATCTGAGACCATTTACCACCTTTACTAGAGCTGTCTCTGTGCTGTGATTGGCCCTAAAACCAGATTGAAATTTTTCAAAAATGTGATTTGAGTTAATAAAATCATTTAACTGATTAAAAACAAGCTTCTCTAGAATTCTCTAAAAATGGCAAGTTTGATACTGGTCAGTAATTACTAATAACTGAGGAATCTAGATTGTTTCTCTTCAGCTGAGGTTTACCTATGGCGGTCTTTAGGCTAGTGGGAAAGTTACCAGTCTGAAGGGAATAATTGACAATTGTGAGCGACTGTTCTTCTAAAATACTAATAACTGTTTTAAAAAGGCCATGGGAATCGGATCTAAAATACATGTTGAGGTTTTTAACAGGGATAAAACCTGATCAAGCATTTCAGCATCAACTAGGACAAATGTCTCCAGTTTCCAATTGTCATGGGGCCAATATATTATCATATTGGGCAAATATAGTGTCATGGGGCCGATATAGTATAATGGGGCCGATAGAGTGTCATATGAGGCCGTTATAGCATCATATGGGGCCGATAGTGCCACATGGGGCCGATATAGTGTCATGGGGCCAATATAGTGTCATATCGGGCCGAAATAGTGTCATGGGGCAGAAATAGTGTCATGTGGGGCCGATGTAGTGTCATATGGGGCTGTTCGTGTCTTATAGGGCTGATATAGTGTCATATGGGGCTGATATAGTGTTATGGGACCGATATGGGGCCAATATAGTGTCATGGGGCCGATATATCGTCATATTGGGCCAATATAGCATCATGGGGTCGATATAGTGTCATGGGGCCAATATAGTGTCATGGGGCCGATATAGTGTCATGGGGCCGATATAGTGTCAAATGGGGCCGATATAGCGTCATATGGGGCAGGTACAGCGTAATGGGGCAGATTTAGTGTCATGGGGCCAATTATGAGACAAAAAGAGGTCATTATTTAAAATACCAGCGGCGGCTATATATAAAATCATAATATAGCATGTTTTCAATAAATAATTACCTTTCCCACAGGTCTATCCTGGCCCTAGATCAGTGAACTTTAATGCCTGATCATAGATATTCACCTATAATACCTTCCTAAGTAAAGTTATTCACACACAAAAAACATAAAAAACGGCCCATTTTGAGTGAAATGCAAATCCGGAAATACAAATTAAAAGACAGATATAGGACTGGAACTGCACACTGGACCCAATAAAGGACAGATCCACAGGTGTCGACCAAACTCATAACAGAAGTAGAATAATTATTAATCATCTTATTAAAGAGTTGAATCTGTTGGACATATGGAGACACTTTAAGCCCAATGATATTGCTTACTCTTGCTACTCTAGTACGTTTAAGACATACTCACGTATAGATTATTTTTGGTATCTGCAACACTGGTTTCTAGAATACAGGACTGTTAATATAGTAGCATATTAATATCAGATCATGGTCCATGCTGTCTGATCTATGTGGATAGGAGATTGGTAAAAGATCCACCTAAATGGAGTCTAAATAAGAAATGGTTACTAGATGAAAACTTTCTTAAATATGTAGGGAATGAGATAGATAATTACTTTAAAGATAACACAAATGAAACAACAGCAGGTATTAGGTGGGATGCTTTCAAAGCCTTTTTAAGAGGACACATAATTAGTTATACCTCATCCAAAACTAGAGAATCGCGGCAAAAAAGACAGCAGTTAGAATCTAAAATACAAACTCTCCAAGAACAAGTCTTTAAGAATAGAACTCCTGTTGTAGAAAAAGAATTACTACTCTTAAGAGCAGAGTATAACAAACTATCCGCAGATAGGGCAGCCTCAGATATGCTCAGGCTCAATCAAACATTTTATGAACAAGGGGAAAAGCCTGGTAAACTGTTGGCCTGGCAAATAAAACAGTTAGAAACAAGGAAAACTATTGCTTCAATTAAGAATAATAATGGGGATACAATAATAGACCCTATTGAAATAAATAAGGAATTTAGAAAATATTATGAAAATGTATATGAATCTCAAGTAGACTATGACCCACAGTTCCAAAATTCATTCTTAGATAAATTGAAATTTCCAACTATCTCTGCTGAATTTGTGGAAGAGTTGGAGGCAGACCTAAAAGAAGAGGAAATAGGCACAGCTATCGATGGTATGAAAGCAGGAAAAACAGCGGGCCCAGATGGATTACCAATTGATCTGTATAAAAAATGTAAGTCCAAATTACTGAAGCCAGTACTAGAAATGTTTTTGGAAGCATTCCAAAGTGGTAGTTTACCAAAATCAATGACCGGTGCGGTAATAACACTGTTGCCAAAACCAGGAAAGCCCAATAACCGATGTGAAAATATGAGACCAATAAGCCTATTAAATTCTGACCTCAAAATTTTGTGCAAAGTTTTAGCAAGACGGCTTCAAGAAATATTACCTAGTATAATTCATAGGGATCAAAATGGGTTCATTCAGGGACACCAAGGATTCTATAATGTCAGAAGAGTCCTCAATGTCATTCAAGGATTGAAAGACCCCTCCAATAAGGCCCTCCTATCTTTAGACGCTGAGAAAGCTTTCGATAAGGTGGAGTGGCCTTATCTCTTTAATATCATGGAAAGATTTGGATGCGGCAATACATTTCTAAAATGGGTTCGGTTGTTGTATGCAAACCCTACAGCAGAAATATTAACAAACAAAAATATATCACAACCAATCATAATTAAAAGAGGATGTCGTCAAGGGTGTCCCCTGTCTCCGCTGTTATTCACTTTAGCGATCGAACCATTAGCAATAGCTGTACGAACGCAAACTGAAATAGCTGGAATAACAATTGGTCGAACAGAGCATAAATTAGCGTTATATGCAGATGACGTTATTTTATTCATCTCACAACTTAGTAGAACTATTCCTGTGTTGCTGGATTTAGTAAAAACATTTGGTGGCATCTCAGGATACACTATTAACTACTCTAAGTCCTCAATTTTATTGCTTGACGAGAAAGAGAAAGAAAATCCACTCAGAGAAGCTTCCCAATTTAAAGTGGTAAATCAGTTTACATATTTGGGAATAAAAATTGGATCAGAATTACCTCTAATTGTAAAATCTAATTATGAATCATTGACTGAAGAAATAACAGAGTCAATTAATAGATGGACATCCCTGCCCTTATCCTTGATTGGTAGAATCAACATTATAAAAATGAACATCCTCCCTAAGATACTTTACCTATTTCAGAATATTCCGTTGTCTCCACCTGATGGTTTTTTTAAGGGAATTAAAAAGTTATTTACTGGTTTCATATGGCAAAACAACAAAGCTAGAATTTGACTATCCCTGTTACACTTATCACATAGTAATGGTGGTTTAAAGTGTCCAAATATAACATGGTATTATTGGGCAGTACAAATAAGGACTATTAAATTTTATTTTGCAACAAGAGATATTCCACAATGGAAAGAAATGGAAGATGAAGGTTTGCGTTTGCCTTTACCCCTGTATTTTTACTCTGATACAGCAGCAAAATTGATAAAACAAACCACTAACCCGATTGTCAAAAATATGGTAAAAGTATGGTTTGAAGTACAAAAATTTACTAAAGAAACTAGTCAATTATCTCAGTACACTCCTATTTGGGGAAATCAGCGTTTTATACCAGGAAGAGCAGATGCTATATTTAGAAAGTGGGCATTAAAGGGACTAGAAAAACTTCAAGATCTGTATATGCCCAACTCCAATGACATGTTATCATTCGAACAAATTAGGCATAAATATGACATAGATAAAAAACATTTCTTTAAATTCCTCCAACTTAGGAATTACATTAGGACGAGCCAAAATAGTCTTTTAACCAGACCTCCAATTTCTAACTTGGAAAAAATTGTATCTAAAAACAGCTTAAGTAAAGGTGCTATAGCAGAGCTATATAACTATTTTTTATCAAATTCGGTTGAGAATGCAGATCATAAACGAGAAGCGTGGAAAGAAGATCTGGGTACAGACATATCATTAGAGGACTGGCAATCTATATGTAATAAGGCTCACACCCAATCAATCAACACTCGATTTAGACTATTGCAGTATAAGTGGTTGATGAGAACTTATATCACACCAGTTAAATTAAATAAATATAATAGGAATATCCCGGATGTGTGTACAAAATGTACTGAGGTGAAAGGGACATTATTCCATTGTGTGTGGCAATGCACTAAGATAAAATCTTTTTGGGAGGAGGTTAAAGAGGCAATAGAAAAAATTATTTCAAAAAGCATTTCAATGGATCTTGCACTTTTTGTCTTAGGACTTTATCCAAAAGGTCATAAATACAACAAAAGTGAAAGAATATTAATAGATATGTGTCTGTTACACGCTAAAAGAGCCATTGCAATGTTTTGGAAAAAGACCAGTAGACCGAATGCTATGTATTAGGTGAGGCAAATGCTCACAACTTTTCCTTTGGAGAGAGTGACATACATACGAAAAGGAAGGCAGGATTTGTTTGAAAAAATATGGGAACCGTTTAAAGTGTTTGTTAACGGTATTGATCTGACAATTGACAATGAAGAAGAATAAGCAGTCAGTTAAGTAAACCTTAAATCAGGATTAATGAGTTCATGTACCTGCAACTGTATAAGGCATTGAATTATGAAATGTTTTGTGGCTGAGAAGTGGATGTTTGTGATGTGTATGTGTATAGTCCATTTGTAATCTTGTTTTGTTTTGTTATGTAAGAAAATGTCAATAAATATATTGTTTAAAAAAAAATTAAAAAAAAGACAGATATAACAAAATTCCAGCAAGAAAAAATAATTTATGGGTTTTTCTACAGTCCCTGACAAAAGTCTTGTCGCTTGGGTATAAGTTGACCTTAAGTGCCCCTCAAATATATTTCTAATCATTTTTTTTTTTTACGAGAAATGGCTAATTTTAATCGCAACAGCTTTTGAAATAATATTTTGGTGCCAAACAAAACTGCTGAAAAGCATTCTAACATTCACAGCTTGGTAAAGCCCACTGCTTCAGTTTTTGCAAAGACAAAAGTCTTGTCGCCTTGTCATATGATGCACCCAAACCTAGATTACAGCCTCAACTGTGATCAATAATTAATCAGTCAATTAGTGGGTGTGTATAAAAAGAACCCCAGCACACCAGACCTTCACATCAACTGCAACTTGACCTCTGACAACATGCCTAAGATTCACCCTGAGACCAAAGCGTTGATTATCAAGAGGCTGAAGACCAGATCCACTGCTGAGGTGGCTGACACCTTCAATGTGTCTCAGCTTCAAGTGCAAAGAATAAGAAAAAGATTTGAAGAGACTGGAGATGTTTTTGACAAGCCCAGGTCTGGCAGACCCCGCAAGACAACTGCTCGAAAATCCAAGGCCAGCCCCTTTCCCACTGCAGCAGAGCTCCACCAAGCCTGGTCACCTCAAGTCCCTGTGTCAACCAGAACAGTTTCTAGAAATCTGTCTCGAAATGGCCTCCATGGTCGAATCAGTGCCCAGAAACCAGCACTAAAAAAAGCCAATTAAAAAAACGTGTGGCATTTGCCAAGGCCCACAGCCTGCTAAAATGATGGACGCTGGAAAAGTGGAAGAAGGTGGATTTCTCAGATGAATCTTCGGTTGAATTACATCACAGCCGTAGCAAATATTGCAGGAGACCTACTGGAGCCAGCATGGATCTGAGATTCACCCAGAAAACAGTTAAGTTTGGTGGCAGAAAAATCATGGTCTGGGGTTACATCCAGTATGGGGGTGTGCGAGAGATTTGAATATCAATAGCCTAAAATATCAAGAAGTATTAGCTACCTCTTACATTCCCAACCATAAAAGGGGTCAAATTTTGCAGCAGGATGGTGCTCCATCGCATACTTCCATCTCTACATCAAAGTTCCTCAAGGCAAAGCAGATCAAGGCGCTCCAGGACTGGTCAGCCCAGTCACCAGACATGAACATCATTGAGCATGTCTGGGGTAGAATGAAAGAGGAAGCATAGAAGACAAAACCCAAGAATCTTGATGAAATCTGGGAGGCATGTAAGACTGCTTTCTTTGCAATTCCTGATGACTTCATCAATAAATTGTATGAATCATTGTCGAACCACATGGATGCAGTCCTTCAAGCTCATGGAAGTCATACAAGATATTAAACATGGATCTCACAGCACCACTACTTAATTCACTGATGTTATGCAACATATTTTTGTATTTGAAGTAAATTATTTGTTCAATTTTGACATTACTCTCTGTAGGCGACAAAACTTTTGTCTTGCCAAAATCTGACCTTTCTGTGTTCATTAAATGATCAATCTTTCTTCAGTGAAGCAAATTTATTTTAGTATATTAAACATAATTTGGGAGGGTTTTAGCTTTCATATGAGCCATTTCTAAAACCAATGGATTAATTAAAAGTCAGGGACTGTAATTTGTAAATCTGAAAAAACCACAACAAGATATCATCTCAACAATGAGATAAAAACAATATTATTACCATTATTTATTTATCTATTTATTTCACTCAGTATTTTAAGACCTTTTAACCTTTGTTGGTGTAACCCAGCAAATACACACACACACACACACACACACACACACACACACACACACAATGTAATACATCTCTGTCAACTTGTAAATAAGGAACACTTCACCAACAAAAGCATAAACCTCCACTGCCCTCCCTTAGTCACTGGTTCCTTTATATATGATCAGCAGCCAGGACTCATTTTAATGAAAGAAGATAACCTGATAACAGTCAGTTTTTTCGCCTGCAGTAAATGTGTTGTTGTATCCTCGTGTGTGAATCTTTGTACACCCTGGGGTCTCTAAACAGTCTGTGAGCTGCATAAACCGGGTCTGACTAGAAAGCTGAGACTCTTGTGGATTCAATGAGCCCAATGTTCTTCATGTGTGATGATTTTAGTGAGTGAAACTTGAGCTCAGTGTATAAAATGAGCTGCTGTGACCTCTAGCATAATCACAGCCTCATGAAACTTTACAACCACAAGAGACCTAGAGCATTCACAGGATGGATGGCTGAGACACTAGATTCACGATAAGCAGCAACACAACACAAGAGCTGCCATACAATAACTCAAAATACACAAATCTACTAAATGTCAAAAGTTTCTGAAACTAAATCACAGCAGGATATTCAGTTGTTCTATAGGTCTTGGAGTCTGAATGTGGGACTCTGGAGTAGTTTAAACATTTTTATTGATTCCCCAATAAAAAATGGTAAATTTTGCACCAAATGTGTGGAAGAAACGGATCAACCCCCAAACTGCTGCAACAACTTGTGAGTCAGATCTTCATGTTATAAACACTTGGACACATCTGATGTGGTGAGACAGAAGGACGGAGGTGTCTCTGCAGGACGGCTGCTGCAGTGCATTCTGGGATGGCAGCCAAATGACCCTGATCAGCAGGACAGGAAGTAGTTTGTAATAATAGCTGCGATTAGAGAAACAGAGTCCGAGGCAGGAGACGAGCTGAGAGGAGACAAGGAGCAGGAAGACAGCGGGGGGCAGAGACATCCAGCCTCTCATTTCACTTCATCTCTTCTTTGTTTGTTGGTGGACACGTCAGAGACCACCCACGCTCTCTCTCTCTCTTTCTCTCTCTCTCTCTAAAGAAGTGAGGACCAACCAAAATGTCCTCACTTCACAAAAATGTCCTCACTCTGTTGGTTAAAATGTGTTCCGGTCCTCACTATGTAGGAACTACAAGAACACACACAGACACACAGACACTGACACACACACACACACACACACACACACAGACACAGACACTGACACACACACACACACACACAGACACACACACACTTTAGAGCGTCTCTCCTGCTGGTCAGTGGTCGGAACTTATTTCCATCAAGTTCAGGTTAGTCAAGTTAATGTAAGTTCAGACACTGCGAGTGGTCAGTGAACTAACCATCTGATCTCTTCATAGAACATCAACAGATCAACACACTGATAACAACACATTTCATGTTGATAACCCATGAGTCTCTTCTTTACTGACATGCCCACTTTATGTTGATAACCTGCACTGATTACATTTCAACAAAACAAGCCACAAATTTTGAATTATTATTATTATATGAATTATTAATGATGTTATGTCGTTCAGTGGAAACATTCAGCACAAAAGGTTTAAGTAAAATATGAATAAAAATGTCACATTATTAAAGTTTAATAACATTTATGACAAAGACAATTTTTTTCTTTATTTTAAAGTGTGTGCGTGTGTATAAGTGTGTCTGTGTGTGTATAAAGGCTCCTGTCTCACCTGTCTCCTCTGTGTGTGTGTGTGTGTGTGTGTGTGTGTATATAAAGGCTCCCGTCTCTCCTCTCTGTCTCTCAGTGTGTTTCTGCTGCAGGTAAGAACTCGTTTGATTGTTTAAATGAATTATTTTACATTTATTTTAATGTTGTGTTGATGTATAAATGTAAATTATTTTTGTGTTTAAAATAAAAAATAAATCAAACAGAGAATTCTCTGAAGTCAAAGTGAATCCTGAGGATTTAATGATAACTAATTCATTTTAATGAGAATTAAACAAATAACGTCATTATTTTATATTATTTATTTTAACTTAAAGATAAAATGATCTTTAACTTATTTTGTTTTTCACACAAATGTTTCTTTCTTCCTTTCATTCACTTTAAAGACTTCATCTACCAGTTACCTTACTCTCTACTCTTCTTTCTTCCTTTTCTTCGTCCTTTCTTTCTCTGTCTCTGTAGTCTCTGTAGCTGCAGCTGACTCCTCCATTAAGCCTCTGTGACCTCTGGGTGGCGCTGTAACAACATTAATAATAATAATACATTTTATTTGGAGGCGCCTTTCTTGGCACTCAAGGACACCGTACAAAAGGATAGAAAAGAAACAGCAATAAAATACAATATAAAATGCAATACAATACAATACAATACGACATATTGGACATTATACACTTATTATTTCACTGTGCGTGTGTGATGATCAGATCCACACAGTATCCAGTGTCTCTGTGTACTTGTACCTGCTGTCTCACTGAGACTGAAAGACCACTGAGTATTACTGCAGTTATCATGGTACAAGTACTCACACCCAGAGAAGTATTACTGCAGGTAGTACTAGTAGCATCAATTGTATTAGTATCAGTAGTATTAATATTAGTAGTATCAGTGGTATTGGTATCAGTAGTAATAGTAGTATTACTATCAGTAGTATCAGTAGTATTAGTGCTGACAGGAAGTCAACAAGAATCCTGACGTGAGTGACGGGTACTTACTGAACAATCTATTACTATTACTGCTGTACTGCAGTACTACTACTGCTACTACGCAGAGCTGGACGGGTGAGTTCAGGTGAATTTAGGTGCATTCAGGCATGTTCAGGTTGGTTCAGGTGAATTCAGGTGTGTTCAGGTGAGTTCAGGTGCATTCAGGTGAGTTCAGGTGTGTTCAGGTGAGTTCAGGAGAGTTCAGGAGCATTCAGGTGAATTCAGGTGAGTTCAGGTGCGTTCAGGTGACTTAAGGTGAGTTCAGGTTCATCCAGGTGTGTTCTCCTGTCCTCAGAGGCTGATGGATGTTGGTCGGGAAGAGGAGCAGCAGGAGGCTCTGCCCTCCTGCAGGATCCTCCCTCAGCTCTGCTCTGTCCCCCTGAGACTCAGGACGTCCCCGAACCTCGGAGGGACATCTGTCACCCCCCAGCTGACTGAGGTGAGACACGCTGTCTGCTTGTCTGTCTCTACCTGTCTCTTTGTCTGTCTGTCTGCCTGCCTGTCTGCGTGTCTCTCTCTCTTTCCCTGTCTCTCTGTCTGCCTGTTTCTCTCTCTACCTGTCTCCCTCCCCTCTGTCTGTCTTTATATGTCTTGTCTCTCAGAGTCTGAGGAGGATTCTGTTCGGGGGGACGTTTCATGTGTTTCCCTATGAGTGGAGGAGATCTGTGTTCCAGTTCAGAGAGACGGACTCGGAGGACTCGTACGCTCTGGAGACGGACATGGTGAGACACTGTGTCCTTTAGAGACAATCAGGATTCTTCAGACCAAACACTTCTGGGACTGTCACCTCCTGTGATCGTCTCACCTCGACTGTGTCAGTCTCACCTGCTCAGGTGTGTTTCAGGGCGGGGCTCGGGCTGTTCAGATGGTTGTCCAGGCTCGGATCATTAAATTCCTGCTGTTTATCCGGCAGAGCGACTCTGACACGCAGGCACTGCACAGGTGAGACGTCACATGACCCTGATCAAGCAGGTAACATCATGATGTCACAGGTGGAGAACAGCACATTCTCTCAGTCTGAGACGCTCTGCTGCACTGCAAACCATCATTTTAACAGCAGTGTTCTTGCAGACAGACAGATAATTCAGCATCCTTTAGATCAGTATATTCACATTAAATCACAGATAAATCCTCCTGATGTCTCAGGTGTGTGTCCTGATGTCTCAGGTGTGTGTCCTGTCCTCAGGCTGAGCGTGTGTCGGGCGGGGCAGGCCCGGGCGCTGGCTGCTGCGCTGACCGACAGCCTCTGGTTGGCCGGTGAGGGGGTCAGCGCCACTGTCACCTTGGTAACTGAAGACTACTGCATCACCCCGCAACTGGACTACAAACTGGACGACTTCACAGAAAGGGTACCTGACAGTGATGTCATCAGTCACATCATTCAATCAGACATCAGTTATTGATCTGAAATTAATATATTAATTATATAATAATTAGGGCCGGGACTTTAACACGTTAAGATTCATTGATTACACAAAAATTAACTAATTAATTAATTAATAAAAAATTGACGCATTTTAATCGCTCTTATTTTTGCACCGCGGAACGTTTCTCACTGGATGAGTTTCAGGCGGACTGATTATACTGGAGCACAGACGTCATGAGTTCAGACAACAACAACCCACAGTGAACATGAACAAAGAAGCTGATGAGACCGCTTTGGTTGGACCCGTGGATGGGAAATTTTGTTACAAAAAACGAACGGATGGAAGCGTTGATAAGAGCATGGTTGTGTGCAAGTTATGCAACAAGGAATTTGCATATCACCGCAGCACATCGAGCCTCAAGTATCACCTCAATGCAAAACATATAGCAGCTAGCGGCTGCTATATGTGTTTATATATATATATATATATATATATATATATATATATATGTATGTATATACATATGTGTCTATATTGTGTTTTACTTAAAAAACAAAGTATTATAGTTTACAGAAGGTCTACCTACCTATAGGCTACCTGAATTTCTGAAATGTACTATATGCTATTGCTACACTTAATGGCAAAAATTGCACAGGTCTGTTGGACTTGAACAAAATAAACAATATTTTTGTTGCTTAAGCTTAGGTATTCAGTCATTATTCAATGGTATACTAAAAATCCATCTGAAAAAAATTACTTCTCACTGTTCTCAGGTCAAATATTTATATGCGATTAAAATGTGATTAATTTCGATTAATTAATTACAAAGCATCCAATTACTTAGATTAATTTTTTTAATCGGAGTCCCGGCCCTAATAAAAATGTGACTAATTCAGCTACAGCTGTTTACGTTTCACAAGAAGGACGACGTGGAGCGATTCATCCTGCAGCATCTGCAGTGTGTGAGTCACTGATAAATCAATCAATCAATAATCATTAAATCAATCATCACATCATCATTTACCGATCAGTGTGATCAGTGTTAACCAGGGCGTTTTGCAGTTTACAGACGAGGACAGTCATGGAGTCATCCTGTTCCTCTACAGCATCATTTGCTCACGCACCGTCGACAGGTAACCCCTTCCCCTACAAGTAACCACACCCCCTTTAGATAACCAAACCCCCCCTACAGGTAACCAGCCCCCCCTCCAGGTAACAACAACCCCCTACAGGTAACCACACGGCCTACAGGTAACCCCTTCCCCTACAAGTAACCACACCCCCTTTAGATAACCAAACCCCCCCTACAGGTAACCACAACTCCCTACAGGTAACCACACCGCCTAAAGGTTACCAAAAACCCCTACAGGTAACCACACCCCCTACAGGTAACCAAAACCCCCCACAGGTAACCACACACCCTAAAGGTAACCAAAACCCCCTACAGGTAACCACTTCAGGTGTAGGAACATTTCGGTAACTCGACTGTCCCATCTTGTCCTCAGACTGAAGGAGGACCTGGACTCCAGCACGTCTCCTCTGCTGTCCCCCAGTCCAGGAAACTTTCTGTGTCATCAGGTGAGACCTCACCTGCAGGTTCTCCTGCATGTTCTCCTTGTTCTCCTGCAGGTTCTCCTGCTGGTTCCTCACAGTGTTCTCCCTGCAGGCTCTGTTGAACCTGCTGCTGACTGGTCGGGCCACGCCTCATGTCTTTAACGGCACGCTGTCCTGCGGCGAGGACGGCCGTCCCCTGCAGCGCCCCCTGCAGGGCATCCTGTCCCGCAGCGACGTCGGATATTTACACTGGAGCCACGAGCAGATGGAGCGAGGACGCCTACCACAGGTACCAATACTGCAGTACTACTACTGTACTAATACTGTAGTGCTGCAGTACTGAGGGTAATACTACAGTACTACTACTGTACTACTGCAGTACTGAGGATAATACTGCAGTAATACAACAGAGAGTACTACTGCTTTAAAGTCATCTCTGAGGAGTAATCTGATAACTGTCTGATCATGTGATCAGCTGGTTTTAATGTTTGCATGGGAATAAATCATGAATTATTATGAGATTAATCAATCAACCAATCAGGGAAGATGAGCTCTGATCAATTATTCATGTTTCCATGATGAAAAACTTAAAACGTGTCCTCTGTCCTCAGGAGTCCTCTCTGTCCTCAGGTGTCCCCTCTGTCCTCAGGTGTCCCCTCTGTCCTCTGTGTCCTCAGGTGGGCTCCAGGCTGAAGACGCCCCTGTTCCCAGTCTGGCTCTGCTGTATCAACCGGAACTTCTCTGTGGCATTCAGCCTGAAGCGCTCGCTGCTCTCTGATTGGAGGACGGAGCACCTGTTCCAGCTGTTCTACTGCGGCGGGCGGTGGTCCCCGAGGACGACGGCGCGGCTGACCATAGGTGAGGATGGGCGTGGCGGGATGGGGGTCTCCTCAGGGCTGGACCGCTCATACCGGACTCTGTCCACAGATACCCGCTCCAACCGATGGGGGGCGTCAGGCGAGCAAGAGACCAGCTCCCGGCCCCTGGACATGACCATCAGGACCAAGTGGGCCGGCGCCGCCGTGGACTGGAGCGGCACCGCCCCCTTCTACTGATCAGCTTACCCGCAGACTTGTAGGACCAGGTCCGATCTGAACCTCAGAACCAGCTGCTGGTGTTACATGTTTTGACAATAATTTTAAGTTTCATTCTGAAACTTTCTTGATTAAAATGTAAATGTTATGTAAAAAAATGTAAAAAAAAAAAAAAAAAAAAAAACTTCAGAAAGAAAAACTTTCATTTTAAATGTGAAACTTTTGATCATGTGACTGATGATGAAACAGGAAGTCTGATTATTTATTTAAACACATTCAAACACAACACAAAACCAACAGCAGGACCAGGACTGAAAGAACTGGATCTCTCTGACACTTCTGAACACTGTGAACCTCAGACTGTGTGGATCTGGACTGGATCAGAACCAGAACCAGCTGCTAGTCCAGAGAACAGAGCAGAACTGGATCCTGTAAATATGGGCTGGGTCTTCAAGTCATTTTTAGTTCTGTTCAGATGAGACTTCAGTTTCTCTGACAGTTTCAATCCCGGAGAGTCAAACCCAGGACCATCAGGGACCATCAGGGACCAGCAGGTGGTCTACCAACCTCCTCTACTGGTCTTCAGATCTAGACCATCCCACTCCACTGCAGCGAGGTGTAGAGGACGCGGCCGTCTGTCCCTGGTGAGCAGAGCAGGACGGTCTTCTTGACGTTGGATCCTAGCCGAGCCACCGCGAGGACGTCCAGCAGACAGACGGACTCATCCTCCGAGAGACAGACAGCGATGAAGTGAGCGTGGAAACGAAGTGGATCACCTGAAGAAGATAAGAGGTTAGAGAGTCCAGAAACAAAACCAGAACCAGAACCAGAACCAGAACACACTGACCTGGGTACACCAGGAAGTCCCCTCCAAACTTCCCCGCCGACGTCAGGTAGAAGCCCTGCCCCCTCAGGTCTCTGAACACCTGGTACCTGGCGCTGGTGTCGCAGCGCAGCTCGTCCTGCGCTTTGATTGGCCGGACGGCTCGCAGGAAGGCCCGGGCCTCGGGACAATGAGAAAGCCCCGCCCTCGCCGTGCTCAGCTGGACCACCATCGCCGAGCGAGGGAAGGTGAAGCTGCGGTCCAGCGCCGTCAGGCAGCTGCTCAGGGCCTTATCTAAGCCCCCCGCTGCAGACCAGGACCAGGACCAGGACCAGAACCAAAACCATTACTTCAGACTGCAGGTTCAGACAGAACAATGACCTCATGATGACTCGTCCTCACCTGTGTTTGATGTCATAGCTCGGCGCATCGCTGACTTCCTGTCCTCCAGAGCGAGGACACTCTGCTCCTCATAACTCCTCTGCTGCTCCTCCTGATACTGCTGCACACCAAGCTCCGCCCCCTTGCCATCCTGCACCAGCAACAACCAATCAAATCACTGCTGACTACCAGGTAAACTAACCTGGTTATAAGCAGTCTAACCTGGTTATCAGAGGAAAACTAACCTGGTTATCAGAGGTAAACTAACCTGGTTATCAGAGGTAAACTAACCTGGTTATAAGCAGTAAACTAACCTGGTTATCAGAGGTAAACTAACCTGGTTATCAGCTGTAACCTAACCTGGATATCAGCCGTGAACTAACCTGGTTATCAGCCGTAAACTAACCTGGTTATCAGAGGTAAACTAACCTGGTTATCAGAGGTAAACTAACCTGGTTATAAGCAGTAAACTAAACTGGTTATCAGAGGTAAACTAACCTGGTTATCAGCTGTAACCTAACCTGGATATCAGCCGTGAACTAACCTGGTTATCGGCCGTAAACTAACCTGGTTATCAGGTGTGGCGGCGGCGTGGCAGTGGGTCAGCAGCCTCTCCTCCTCTGGTAGCAGCAGCAGCGGTCGGCCCAGTCGGGCGTTCTGGCGCGGTGTGCGGGCCAGCGAGCCCAGCAGCGCCCCCACCAGACCCTGAGACCGCACTGAACGTAGGTCCTCCACGCGCCACAGCAGGGGGGCGGAGTCACACACACTGACCGCCACCGCCGGACACGAGGAGGCAGACGATTCCTCCCCGCAGAGAGACTCGTCCATCACAAGGACCTGAAGAGGACAAGATCAATACACCGATCAGCTGATCACACACACACACACACACACACCAATCAGTCAGAACATGTGTGTGCCTGGTGAATCATTTCAGGAATATGGGGGCGTGGCTAATCAAAAGGGGGCGTGGCTAATCAAAAGAGGCAGGGTAATCAATCAGCAGTTAAACAGGGAATCTGTCCTGAGTTCACAGACACCTCACACAAGTCTCTAGGACAAACGGTTCATTAGTTAGTAAAAGGGGGCGTGGCCAATCAAAAGGGGCGGGGTAATCAATCACCAGTTAAACAGGGACTTTATGCCAAGTAATCTGACACCTTATACAAGTTTCTAGGACAAACGGTTAATTAGTTATGAAAGGGGGCGTGGTTAATGTAAAGGGGCGGGACTTTATGATATATTGTTAAGTAGAACTGGTCAGTGATGAACCATCATCATGCATGACAAGTTTGAGGCAGATTGGACAATGTATGGTCAAGTTATAAGGTCTCATGTTTTATGAAGTCTGTTCACTTAGAGTAAACTGACAGTTATCAGTTAGAATGTCTGTGTTGGAGGAGGGAGGGGGGGGGGGCTTTGGTAGCTAAGCAACCACGTGGCCAGGTGGAGTTGACCAATAAGAGCAGAGCAATCAACTGAAATTAACTGCTGTTGGAGACAGTTCCGCAGACAGAGGTGGACAAACTGAAATTTCTGGCCTCGAAAAGAAAGCATTTTTGACAAAACCATAATACCTATCATTGATCCGACTTCACTTTGAGCGTCCTGAGTTCTTCCTGAACATCTACATATGTTTTTTTTTAAGAAAGATGAAAAAATAGCTTTGTTAGAGCGATTTTAAAAAACTGTTAAATTTTTTTTTTTGAGAAATCTTCCTGCATTTTTAATATGGGAGCCAATGAGGCAGTTGGTGCGTTTCGTTTGTGCATCTGTGCGTCCTGCACCAAAACTATAACTCTGACAGCTTTACCAGAGGATTGTGAGTGAGAGGACAAATTTTCCTACGTTTCTATGTATAAATTATTTCTGTAGAGTGAAATTTGCGGCCTGGAGCGCAGTTTTCAAATTTATTTTTTGACAATTCGTTCTCTCCCTCTACACTCTGTTTGATGACATCATCACTTTAGACTCTCCATAGGGTTACATTGGGGGGATTTTTTGACGTGTTTTTGCCCAATAATTTGAAAACCGTTTGTCGAAACCCTTAGAAAAGTCATAGCACCCTTGTCATGGGTGAACCGGTCGATTTGATACCTTTTTTGTGTATGTGCGAGCAAAACTCTTGGAGGAGTAGTCAACTGAAAAATGACACGGAAGAAACGGAAGAATAACTAGAAAATTCCTAAAGAAATTTTGATTGTGTGCTTGCCTCTGGACCGTGACTCTCGTGGCTTATCAAAAGGGGCACGGATTAAACAGGGACTTTCTGCTGAGTACACTCACACCTCATACAAGTCTCTAGGACAAACGGTTCACTAGTTAGTAAAATGGGCGTGGCTTATCAAAAGGGGCGGGGTTATCAATCACCAGTTAAACGGACTCTATGCTGAGTAATCTGACATCTTATACAAGTTTCTAGGACAAACGGTTCATTAGTTAGTAAAAGGGGGCGTGGCTAATAAAAAGGGCGGGAATTTATGAATTATTGTTATGTAGAACTGAAAAGTGATGAACGATCATCATGCATGACAAGTTTGAGGCAGATTGGACAATGTATGGTCAAGTTATAAGGTCTCGTGTTTTATGAAGAAAGCCATGTCTGTTTACTTAGAGTAAACTGACAGTTATCAGTTAGAATGTCTGTGTTGGAGGAGGGGGGGGCTTTGGTAGCTAAGCAACCACGTGGCCAGGTGGAGTCGACCAATCAGAGCAGAGCAATCAACTGAAATTAACTGACGATGGAGACAGTTCCATCAAAGTGAGCAGACAGAGGTCGACAAACTTGAAATTCTGGCCTCGAACAGAAAGCATTTTCGGCAAAACCATGATACCTATCATTGATCCGACTTCACTTTGAGCGTCCTGAGTTCTTCCTGAACATCTACATATGTTTTTTTTTAAGAAAAATGAAAAAAAAGCTTTGTTAGAGCGATTTTAGAAAACTGTTAAATTTTTTTTTTGAGAAATCTTCCTTCATTTTTAATATGGGAGCCGATGCGGCAGTTGGTGCATTTTGTTTGAGCATCTGTGCGTCCTGCGCCCAAACTATAACTCTGACAGCTTTACCAGAGGATTGTGAGTGAGAGGACAAATTTTCCTACGTTTCTATGTATAAATTATTTCTGTAGAGTGAAATTTGCGGCCTGGAGCGCAGTTTTCAAATTTATTTTTTGACAATTCTTTCTCTCCCTCTACACTCTGTTTGATGACTTCTCCACTCTAGACTCTCCATAGGGTTACATTGGGGGGATTTTTTGACGTGTTTTTGCCCAATAATTTGAAAACCGTTTGTCGAAACCCTTAGAAAAGTCATAGCACACTTGTCATGGGCGAGCCGGTCGGTTTGATACCTTTTTTGTGTATGTGCGACCAAAACTGTGGGAGGAGTAGTCGACCGAAAAATGACACGGAAGAAACGGAAGAATAAAAATAACTAGAACATTTCTAAAGAAATTTTGATTGTGTGCTTGCCTCTGGACCGTGACTCTTGTGGCTTATCAAAAGGGGCAGGGATTAAACAGGGACTTTCTGCTGAGTACACTCACACCTCATACAAGTCTCTAGGACAAACGGTTCATTGGTTATGAAAGGGGGCGTGGCTAATCAAAAAGGGCGGGAATTTATGAAATATTGTTATGTATAAGTGGTCAGTGATGAACCATCATCATGCTTGACAAGTTTGAGGAAGATTGGACAATGTATGGTCAAGTTATAAGGTCTCATGTTTTATGAAGAACAACATGTCTGTTTACTTAGAGTAAACTGACAGTTATCAGTTAGAATGTCTGTGTTGGAGGAGGGGAGGGGGGAGGGGGGAGGCTTTGGTAGCTAAGCAACCACGTGGCCAGGTGGAGTCGACCAATAAGAGCAGAGCAATCAACTGAAATTAACTGCTGTTGGAGAAAGTTCCGCAGACAGAGGTGGACAAACTGAAATTTCTGGCCTCGAACAGAAAGCATTTTTGGCAAAACCATAATACCTATCATTGATCCGACTTCACTTTGAGCGTCCTGAGTTCTTCCTGAACATCTACATATGTTTTTTTTTAAGAAAAATGAAAAAATAGCTTTGTTAGAGCGATTTAAAAAAACTGTTAATTTTTTTTTTTGAGAAATCTTCCTTCATTTTTAATATGGGAGCCGATGCGGCAGTTGGTGCATTTTGTTTGAGCATCTGTGCGTCCTGCGCCCAAACTATAACTCTGACAGCTTTACCAGAGGATTGTGAGTGAGAGGACAAATTTTCCTACGTTTCTATGTATAAATTATTTCTGTAGAGTGAAATTTGCGGCCTGGAGCGCAGTTTTCAAATTTATTTTTTGACAATTCTTTCTCTCCCTCTACACTCTGTTTGATGACTTCCCCACTCTAGACTCTCCATAGGGTTACATTGGGGGCATTTTTTGACGTGTTTTTGCCCAATAATTTGAAAACCGTTTGTCGAAACCCTTATAAAAGTCATAGCACACTTGTCATGGGCGAGCCCGTCGGTTTGATACCTTTTTTGTGTATGTGCGGCCAAAACTCTGGGAGGAGTAGTCGACCGAAAAAATGACGGAAGAAACGGAAGAATAATAAAAAGACACTAGAAACAAAATTCCAGGGAAATTTTGGAGTGCCACGGGACTACTGCCGGATGATTCTCGTGGTTTAAATCAGCAGTTAAACAGGGACTCTGTCCTGAGTTCACAGACACCTCATACAAGTCTGTAGGACAAACGGTTCACTAGTTAGTAAAAAGGGGCGTGGCTACTCAAAGGGGGCGTGGCTTCAATCACCAGTCAAACAGGGAGTTCTGTCCTGAGTTCACAGACACCTCATACAAGTCTGTAGGACAAACGGTTCACTAGTTAGTAAAAAGGGGCGTGGCTACTCAAAGGGGGCGTGGCTTCAATCACCAGTCAAACAGGGACTCTGTCCTGAGTTCACAGACACCTCATACAAGTCTGTAGGACAAACGGTTCACTAGTTAGTAAAAGGGGCGTGGCTTATCAAAAGGGGCGGGGTTATCAATCAACAGTTAGACAGGGACGCCATGCTGAGTAATCTGACACCTCATACAAGTTTCTAGGACAAACGGTTCATTTGTTATGAAAGGGGGCGTGGCTAATCAAAAAGGGCGGGAATTTATGAAATATTGATATGTGGAAATTGTCAGTGATGAGCCATCATCATGTATGACAAGTTTGAGGCAGATTGGACAATGTATGGTCAAGTTAAAAGAGTGAACTGTTTTCACTTAAAATGTCTGTGTTGGAGGAGGGGAGAGGGAGGGGGGGAGAGCTTTGGTAGCTAAGCAACCACGTGGCCAGGTGGAGTCGACCAATCAGAGAAGAGCAATCAACTGAAATTAACTGAAGGTGGGGACATTTCTGCCACACTGAGCAGCCAGTGGTGGACCAACTGAAAATTCTGGCCTCGAACAGAAAGCATTTTCGGCAAAACCATAATACCTATCACTGATCTGACTTCACTTTGAGCGTCCTGAGTTCTTCCTGAACGTCTACATATATTTTTTTTTTAAGAAAAATGAAAAAATAGCTTCGTTAGAGCAATCTAAAAAAACGGTAAAATCTGATTATTTCAAAAATCCTTGTGTCTTTTTAATATGGGACTCAATGGGGCAGTTGATGCGTTTTGGTGGCACTTCTCTGTGTCCTGCGCCCAAACTAAAACTCTGACAGCTTTACCAGAGGATTGTGAGTGAGACCACAAATTTTCCTACGTTTCTATGTATAAATTATTTCTGTAGAGTGAAATTTGCGGCCTGGAGCGCAGTTTTCAAATTTATTTTGTGACAACTCCTTCTCTGCCTCTACACTCTGCTTGATGACATCACCAGTCTAGATTCTGAACATTCCGCGCAATACACACACATGGGAAAATCGCCGTCCCCATTAGTTTGGAAAAATGGAAATGTTTTCGCACTTCGTGCGAAAACTATACGTGCAATCGCTCTGAAATTTCACAGGACTAGAGTTAAATTCAGGCCCTACAACTTTCTAAATCGGTTCGGAATTTTACGAGCAACGGTTTGTGAATGGCGAGGCCCCAAAGTTTGCGCAATGCGTTCCGGATGGGCCAAAAAGTGCACGTTTGTGCACGTTGTGCACAAACGTGCACGCCGATCGCTAAAAAAAGTCATTCCACACGATTCCCGATTAGGGCGCAACTTTTGACGTTTTTACTTTTCGCGATTTCTCAAAGCTGCGAGACTAGTTACGCGCCAAAGTTTTTACGGAAGAATAATCTATAATAATAATAATAATAATAATAAACATGAGCAATAATAAGAGATGCCTCGTGCTTCGCACGAGGCACTCATCCTCACTGCTTGCAGTGAAGATGAGTGCCTCGCTGCTCAGCCGTGGCACTAATAAGCCCGGTGAATAGTAGTTAGTGTGCTTTTGCAAGCAAGCACACAAAACTAGAAACAAAATTCCAGGGAAATTTTGGAGTGCCACGGGACTACTGCCGGATGATTCTCGTGGTTTAAATCAGCAGTTAAACAGGGACTCTGTCCTGAGTTCACAGACACCTCATACAAGTCTGTAGGACAAACGGTTCACTAGTTAGTAAAAGGGGCGTGGCCTATCAAAAGGGGCGGGGTTATCAATCACCAGTTAAACAGGGACGCCATGCTGAGTAATCTGACACCTCATACAAATTTCTAGGACAAACGGTTCATTAGTTAAGAAAGGGGGCGTGGCTAATCAAAAAGGGCGGGAATTTATGAAATATTGTTATGTAGACAATCAGTGATGAGCCATCATCATGTATGACAAGTTTGAGGCAGATTGGACAATGTATGGTCAAGTTAAAAGAGTTAACTGTTTTCAGTTAAAATGTCTGTGTTGGAGAAGGGGAGAGGGAGGGGGAGGGGGCTTTGGTAGCTAAGCAACCACGTGGCCAGGTGGAGTCGACCAATCAGAGCAGAGCAATCAACAGAAACTAACTGTCACTGACAATGCTTTGCTAAAGTGAGCAGCCAGTGGTGGACCAACTGAAAATTCTGGCCTCGAACAGAAAGCATTTTCGGCAAAACCATAATACCTATCACTGATCTGACTTCACTTTGAGCGTCCTGAGTTCTTCCTGAACGTCTACATATATTTTTTTTTTAAGAAAAATGAAAAAATAGCTTCGTTAGAGCAATCTAAAAAAACGGTAAAATCTGATTATTTCAAAAATCCTTGTGTCTTTTTAATATGGGACTCAATGGGGCAGTTGATGCGTTTTGGTGGCACTTCTCTGTGTCCTGCGCCCAAACTAAAACTCTGACAGCTTTACCAGAGGATTGTGAGTGAGACCACAAATTTTCCTACGTTTCTATGTATAAATTATTTCTGTAGAGTGAAATTTGCGGCCTGGAGCGCAGTTTTCAAATTTATTTTGTGACAACTCCTTCTCTGCCTCTACACTCTGCTTGATGACATCACCAGTCTAGATTCTGAACATTCCGCGCAATACACACACATGGGAAAATCGCCGTCCCCATTAGTTTGGAAAAATGGAAATGTTTTCGCACTTCGTGCGAAAACTATACGTGCAATCGCTCTGAAATTTCACAGGACTAGAGTTAAATTCAGGCCCTACAACTTTCTAAATCGGTTCGGAATTTTACGAGCAACGGTTTGTGAATGGCGAGGCCCCAAAGTTTGCGCAATGCGTTCCGGATGGGCCAAAAAGTGCACGTTTGTGCACGTTGTGCACAAACGTGCACGCCGATCGCTAAAAAAAGTCATTCCACACGATTCCCGATTAGGGCGCAACTTTTGACGTTTTTACTTTTCGCGATTTCTCAAAGCTGCGAGACTAGTTACGCGCCAAAGTTTTTACGGAAGAATAATCTATAATAATAATAATAATAATAATAAACATGAGCAATAATAAGAGATGCCTCGTGCTTCGCACGAGGCACTCATCCTCACTGCTTGCAGTGAAGATGAGTGCCTCGCTGCTCAGCCGTGGCACTAATAAGCCCGGTGAATAGTAGTTAGTGTGCTTTTGCAAGCAAGCACACAAAACTAGAAACAAAATTCCAGGGAAATTTTGGAGTGCCACGGGACTACTGCCGGATGATTCTCGTGGTTTAAATCAGCAGTTAAACAGGGACTCTGTCCTGAGTTCACAGACACCTCATACAAGTCTGTAGGACAAACGGTTCACTAGTTAGTAAAAGGGGCGTGGCCTATCAAAAGGGGCGGGGTTATCAATCACCAGTTAAACAGGGACGCCATGCTGAGTAATCTGACACCTCATACAAATTTCTAGGACAAACGGTTCATTAGTTAAGAAAGGGGGCGTGGCTAATCAAAAAGGGCGGGAATTTATGAAATATTGTTATGTAGACAATCAGTGATGAGCCATCATCATGTATGACAAGTTTGAGGCAGATTGGACAATGTATGGTCAAGTTAAAAGAGTTAACTGTTTTCAGTTAAAATGTCTGTGTTGGAGAAGGGGAGAGGGAGGGGGAGGGGGCTTTGGTAGCTAAGCAACCACGTGGCCAGGTGGAGTCGACCAATCAGAGCAGAGCAATCAACAGAAACTAACTGTCACTGACAATGCTTTGCTAAAGTGAGCAGCCAGAGGTGGACCAACTGAAAATACTGGCCTCGAACAGAAAGCATTTTCGGCAAAACCATAATACCTATCACTGATATGACTTCACTTTGAGCGTCCTGAGTTCTTCCTGAACATCTACATATATTTTTTTTTAAGAAAAATGAAAAAATAGCTTTGTTAGAGCGATCTAAAAAAATGGTAAAATCTGATTATTTCAAAAATCCTCGTGTGTTTTTAATATGGGACTCAATGGGGCTGTTGTTGCGTTTTGGTGGCACTTCTCTGTGTCCTGCGCCCAAACTAAAACTCTGACAGCTTTACCAGAGGATTGTGAGTGAGAAGACAAATTTTCCTACGTTTCTATGTATAAATTATTTCTGTAGGGTGGATTTTGCGGCCTGGAGCGCAGTTTTCAAATTTATTTTCTGACAATTCCTTCTCTCCCTCTACACTCTGCGTGATGACATCACCGCTCGAGTTTCTGAACATTCCGCGCAATACACACACATGGGAAAATCGCCGTCCCCATTAGTTTGGAAAAATGGAAATGTTTTCGCACTTCGTGCGAAAACTATACGTGCAATCGCTCTGAAATTTCACAGGACTAGAGTTAAATTCAGGCCCTACAACTTTCTAAATCGGTTCGGAATTTTACGAGCAACGGTTTGCGAATGGTGAGGCCCCAAAGTTTGCGCAATGCGTTCCGGATGGGCCGAAAAGTGCACGTTTGTGCACGTTGTGCGAAAACGTGCGCGCCGATCGCTAATAAAAGTCATTCCACACGATTCCCGATTAGGGCGCAACTTTTGACGTTTTTACTTTTCGCGATTTCTCAAAGCTGCGAGACTAGTTACGCGCCAAAGTTTTTACGGAAGAATAATCTATAATAATAATAATAACTAGAAACAAAATTCCAGGGAAATTTTGGAGTGCCACGGGACTACTGCCGGATGATTCTCGTGGTTTAAATCAGCAGTTAAACAGGGACTCTGTCCTGAGTTCACAGACACCTCATACAAGTCTGTAGGACAAACGGTTCACGAGTTAGTAAAAAGGGGCGTGGCTACTCAAAGGGGGCGTGGCTTCAATCACCAGTCAAACAGGGCCTCTGTCCTGAGTCCACAGACACCTCATACAAGTCTGTAGGACAAACGGTTCACTAGTTAGTAAAAAGGGGCGTGGCTACTCAAAGGGGGCGTGGCTTCAATCACCAGTCAAACAGGGACTCTGTCCTGAGTCCACAGACACCTCATACAAGTCTGTAGGACAAACGGTTCACTAGTTCGTAAAAAGGGGCGTGGCTACTCAAAGGGGGCGTGGCTTCAATCACCAGTCAAACAGGGACTCTGTCCTGAGTTCACAGACACCTCATACAAGTCTGTAGGACAAACGGTTCACTAGTTAGTAAAAGGGGCGTGGCTTATCAAAAGGGGCGGGGTTATCAATCAACAGTTAGACAGGGACGCCATGCTGAGTAATCTGACACCTCATACAAATTTCTAGGACAAACGGTTCATTAGTTAAGAAAGGGGGCGTGGCTAATCAAAAAGGGCGGGAATTTATGAAATATTGTTATGTAGACAATCAGTGATGAGTAAACCCAAACGGAATCTGCAGACTTTTTTCTGGTTTTCTGTGGTGATTCAGGAGGAAAATCTGCGGGATTCTGCGGAGTAGTTTCTTCTCCTTTTGAGGTTTTAAACAATTATCTAGTACAATAATCCATGTGTTTAGAGCAAAAATAGCAACTTAAACAAAATCCATTCTGTATTAAAATTGCCTAATGTCAAAGGGGAGTTTTTCCTTACCACCCTCGCCAAGAGCTTGCTCATGTGGGATTGTTGGGTCTCTGTTAAATATAGAGAGTCTGGTCTTAAACCGGCTCTACTTGTAAAGTGCCTTGAGATGACTTTTGCTTTGATTTGGTGCCTTATAAATAAAAGTTGATCTCTTCCGATGATTAAAAAGGTTAAAGTTAAAGTCCCACTGACTGTCACACACCTGAGTGTGTGAAATTTGTCCTCGGCATTTAACTCATCCCCGGGGGGGGGGAGCGGTAAGCAGCAGCGGTGCTGCCCTCTGGTATCAATCTAACCCCCAAGTCCAACCCTTAGATGCTGAGTGCCAAAAGGGAAGCAATAGATCCACCGATTTATTTGTGCAAAAAAGGTCACAACGTTTCTACCAACGTTGTCACCTTTTTTGCACAAATAAATCGGTGGAGCATAAAAACTGTTTGTGCACACTTCCCTCTTTTTAATCATTGGAAAAGTTTTTTGTCCTGCACCAGCACTTAAACGGATGTGCATAGTGCTACCTTAAATAAAATCCATATAAGGAGCTGCCACGCTGACGTCATGGAACCCATATGTGAGATTCCATATGGATGTAGTGTATCTGACTCACTGTGACCTCACTGGAATGACAACAGCATTTTAGCTGACAATATAAAGATAACTGCAGTCTCAGAGACCTCAGATTCAATCACTGCCCAAATCTCCTGCAGATAGAAAGAAAGCTTTAAGGGCCACTGAGAACAGGAGAGACCAGGCAAGTGTCACTGAAGAAATGTGCATGTGTCCCCTGGGTACCTCTGATATGCCTATAGGGGTCGGATTGGCAGGGCAACATAGGCGTGAGTGCCACGTAGCAGCCTGAACTCTGGATGTGAGACTCTAGTAAACCTAAAAGTACCACAAAGTCAAAAATATAGTCACCATATTGACACCATAAAGTCAAAAATTAGATTTTGACATGTTTATTCAATAGAAAACAATTTACTCTCTTAAGAACATTTCATAGAACTCATTCAAATTAGGCAACATAAATTTGTAAAAAAAAAAAAAGTACAGAGATGTACAGGGAATGGATAGTATTAATCTACAAAAAAGAATAATTGCATTCACTCTGAGCATATGTACAAATTAGGATATTTCCATAAATAATGTTCTAAAGACATAAATAAATAAATAGGTAGTGCAAATTCTTATTCATATTCAATAGATATCTGAAACAAAAACAACTTTAAAAGGTTTTAAATAACCTAAATATATAATTAAATTGAACCATAGAGAACCATACATAACTTTAAATAGTCAATGAACCCCCCTGCAATTCTACTAATTTAAAAAAGACTTACTTTAACAATCAATAAAAAAGAAAGAAACAGAGTTAAAGAGCAAGTCAGGTAGTCAGTCGGTCATTCAGACTGTCAGTCTGTCAGACAGAGACAGTCAGTCAGTTAAAAGGATATTCCGGTGTAAATTTAATCCATGGTCTAACACACCTTGACACCGAGTAAGACTCCCCCTCGAGAGGTCAAGTTTGCTGACCGCTAGCTTAGCTAGTTTTAACAACCTCAGAAAAGACTGCACGATAACAATACACTGCAGCTTATGTCTCCAACTAGAAACCGCCATCAAAAAGCCACACAACTCACCCTCTCCTCCAGCAGCCTGCCTGTGTGGGGAAGCCCTGACGAGTCGATTACCGAGTGCAGTAGATTTCTGCAGCTCAAGGATGAAAATGTATGATTATTACTCCATTGAATGCTCAGTTCTCGTAATCGACTCGTCAGGGCTTCCCCACACAGGCAGGCTGTTGGAGGAGAGGGTGAGTTGTGCTGTGTTTTTAATACAAATCCAGCAAAGCGAGCAGATGTTTGATGCTTCGTACTGTGTGCTGGGACTGTACATGTACTGTTACTGAAGTTTGGTGCTGTTCTCACCATTAATTGTGGCTATGAGTGGCTTTTTGATGGAGGTTTCTAGTTGGAGACATAAGCAGTGTATTGTTATCGTGCAGTCTTTTCTGAGGTTGCTAAAACTAGCTAAGCTAGCGGTCAGCTAACTTGACCTCTCGAGGGGGAGTCTTACTCGGTGTCAAGGTGTGTTAGACCATGGATTAAATTTACACCAGAATATCCATATATCCCTTTAAATGTTTAATCCTGCTGCCGACTGTTGAATTTTGCAATGAGCATCATTTTAATGTTGTTTTGGGTAAGGCTCCGTCTGTACTGCGTGAGCAGCATAGTATAGTGGGAGAACAGTCTCTCAACATCCACTGAGGTAGTGGGGAGATGGAGGTACAATGCTGCAAGTGGGGCAAGAGTGGGCATTCTGTCCTCTCTGGTGGCCCACCACTCCACAGGACTGACCTCATCAGCGTCACTCTTGTCCATATGGATGTAGCGGTGCCATTCCTCAGCTGACACACACGTAAGGGCAGGGGCCACCTGGATGTAGTCCTGGATGTTTTTTCTCACACCAGCTACCTTTGCTGGGTCAAACACTGGGAGGGCTTTGAAGAGCTCCATGCTGGGGTGTGACGCCATCACATTCTGCAACTTTGTAGAGCAGTCAGCCATGGTCTTCTGGAAGAGCTCAGTGCAGGCAGCACGATCATCCTCATCCAGCTCCCTCAGCCTTTCTGTGGTCCTGGGATGCCAATCCTCAGCCCCTACAGTGCGGCCATATTCAAAAAGCATGAGGAGGTTCTCGAGCTGACCATGAATAGTGGCAGCAGAGGGGTTGGAAGTCTCCTGCAGTTTTGTCATAGTGGTCTTGATCTCAGTGCTGTGCTCAACGATGAAGATCGCATGGGCCTTTAGAGTAGCTTCTTTCTCTTCCAGCAGCACTCTCAGGTCCCGAACAGCCTTGGAGGACAGTGGCAAAGTGGGTATGAAGTCGCATAAAATGTCCAGGTTATCTGCAAGGTACTGGACAGCTTCAATCCAGGAACCCCATCTGGTCATCACAGCAAAGACTGGCATAACAGGAGCCAAGTCCAATGCCTGCATATAAGCCCGCAGCTCTTGGCGACGTTGAGGTGCCTTGCAGAACACTCTTTTCACAAGTGCACACACCCTGTTGAGGTCCTCAAAGGTATCTGGGAAGACCTGCAGCACCAAGTTGAGGAGATGTGCCAGACATGTGACATGTATGGAGTTGGGGAACAGGCCATGAAGCATGGTGTTGAAGGCTTTCTTCATGTAGCTTGCCGAGTCGGTGACAAAAGCCCACACATCACTAAAATTGATGCTGAAGCTGTTGAGGCAAGAAATGACTGCCTGGGACACCGTGTTGAAGTTCACTCTGTCGATGAACACTATATCTGCTGCCAGAGGTGGCCTGCCAACAGGTTGCAGAAGAATTGCAAGGACACAGCGGCCACAGGCGTCTGTCGTCTCATCTAATATAATGTAGATGGGCTTTCCTTCCACCGCACTCTTTATGTCCTCCACATACTGAGGGAACAGCTCTGGTAGGTAGTCGGAGCGGAGGTGGGACGGAGCTGGAAGGGATCCGCCCTGCTTGCAGTATTTCTGCAGAAAACAAGCCAGCTTGGGGGCCTTCTCAAGTGGAATATCAGCTTCAACAAGAGCCTTGGTAAAATCTAGGACAAACTCCTTCCTCTCAGCAGTTGATGGGGTCTTGGAGAGGCAGGCAGCCAGGGTTTGAGTCCTAGATCGCACTAGAAGACGGAGAGAAAAAAAAAGAATAATTGAAACATGGTATTATTATTACACTGAATAAAGTAAACATAGGCTTGTACTTTTACTTTGTTTATTTAGACGGGACTGTGCATATTAAGGAGCAATACATATCTGATTGAATGTAAATATACTGAATTAAGCAAAGATGCCAATTTTAGTCCATAGTAAAAAAACAAAAAAACAACAACAAGTAAAATAAAAGCAGCTGGTTTTAATGGAGAGAGTATGAGCATACAAAAAAAAAGAAGAGATCACAGCCTGAAGCAACACTGTTGCTGCAAATAAGAGAGGAGGCTGCTTTTAATTTCTGACAGCTCAGCATTGTGTTACTTTTAAATATGAAGGTTTATTCATTTAAACAAAATAGAGCAACAGCAACTGATATTTTAAAATCATGTTTTATATTGTTTTCGTATATTTTATTGAGCGCAATTATGCGAGTGTGTTTTCCTAGAAAACAAGGCTCGATGTGCGTATAAAAATATGCTACAGTGGGGTTTATTAGTACAAATCTCATAGGCTATTCTCTCTGTACAAAGACCTTTTTAACTGTGAAAACAAAGAAGACATTTAATATTTGCATTTGGGCAGCATATAACGTGTTATATGGCATATAACAGGCGAAACACTAACACTAAAATAGTTTATTCATGGCCACATCAAAGTGAAATTATTAACTCTACCGATTATCCATCTGATTATCTGTCCTGCTGCGAGCGCACAACTTCTTTCAGTGTCTCCATAGACTAGCCTTTATAAAAGTAAAATATAAATTTATGAGCTGCGTTTTCCCTCAGCTGAACACCTGTCAGCGGAGACGCTCAGAGAGAAAGTAAACAGCAGCGGATCCGCTCGATCTCTCTCTCCGTACAAATGCTGGCTCTGATCCAGCTCCGCCGGACTTTCAAAATAAAGGTGACGCAGCTCTAGATGAGTTAAATAGTGAAACAGCGGCGCATTCATAGCCGATTTTAGGATGAAACTCTGAATAGAGCCTGGTCGGGACGATGGTGATCTAGCCGGATAAAAGAGAGCCACCTTCGTATTACAGTTAAGCCCGGCTTTAGGCTCAACATAGCTCGCTAACCCACTAAACTCGCTTCCAAGTACAGCCCTGTGGTGACAACCGGCGGTCGTCTAAACACGGTGACAACACATTTAAATGAATTTAACATGTTAACCAGCTAGTAAGTACTTACCCAATCCACTCCTCTTTCTGTTGCTGTGCCTTTGGGACTTCAGATGCTCCAGGATGGTCTGCTTCCTCAGGTAATCCACCGAGTGCTGACATACTTTACAAAATAATACGCCCCCGTCCGCATAAAAATCATTAGCAAATTCATTTGCCCTGTCTGCCGCGGTGATCCGTGTCGATAAATGCCGACGCCTCAGCTCTTCTGCTGTAAATCGCACTTTCGACATCATTTACAGGTAGATTAAAACTACGTTGTTTTGTTGTTCCACCTGACACAATATTGACAGCGGCGGGGGGCGGGGAGAGGGGCGGGAAAATGTAAATTCACAGACAAAGGGGGAGGGTCGAGAGGCGTTCAAGGTGTTCAAAATTCCGCGGAATTACCGCGGAGTTTTCGTCGGAGCACCGCGGCCGCAGATTCCGTGCGGGCCTGGTGATGAGCCATCATCATGTATGACAAGTTTGAGGCAGATTGGACAATGTATGGTCAAGTTAAAAGAGTTAACTGTTTTCAGTTAAAATGTCTGTGTTGGAGGAGGGGAGAGGGAGGGGGGGGGAGCTTTGGTAGCTAAGCAACCACGTGGCCAGGTGGAGTCGACCAATCAGAGCAGAGCAATCAACAGAAACTAACTGTCACTGACAATGCTTTGCTAAAGTGAGCAGCCAGAGGTGGACAAACTGAAAATTCTGGCCTCGAACAGAAAGCATTTTTGGCAAAACCATAACACCTATCACTAATCTGACTTCACTTTGAGCGTCCTGAGTTCTTCCTGAACGTCTACATGTATTTTTTTTTAAGAAAAATGAAAAAATAGCTTTGTTAGAGCGATTTAAAAAAACTCTTACATCTGATTTTTTCAAAAATCCTCACGTGTTTTTAATATGGGACTCAATGGGGCAGTTGATGCGTTTTGGTGGCACTTCTCTGTGTCCTGCGCCCAAACTATAACTCTGACAGCTTTACCAGAGGATTGTGAGTGAGAAGACAAATTTTCCTCCGTTTCTATGTATAAATTATTTCTGTAGAGTGGAATTTGCGGCCTGGAGCGCAGTTTTCAAATTTATTTTTTGACAATTCCTTCTCTCCCTCTCCACTCTGCTTGATGACATCACCAGTCTAGAGTCTGAACATTCCGCGCAATACACACACATGGGAAAATCGGCCTCCCCATTAGTTTGGAAAAATGGAAATGTTTTCGCACTTCGTGCGAAAACTATACGTGCAATCGCTCTGAAATTTCACAGGACAAGAGTTAAATTCAGGCCCTACAACTTTCTAAATCGGTTCGGAATTTTACGAGCAACGGTTTGCGAATGGTGAGGCCCCAAAGTTTGCGCAATGCGTTCCGGATGGGCCGAAAAGTGCACGTTTGTGCACGTTGTGCGAAAACGTGCACGCCGATCGCTAAAAAAAGTCATTCCACACGATTCCCGATTAGGGCGCAACTTTTGGCGTTTTTACTTTTCGCGATTTCTCAAAGCTGCGGGACTAGTTACGCGCCAAAGTTTTTACGGAAGAATAATCTATAATAAATAAATAATAAACATGAGCAATAATAAGAGATGCCTCGTGCTTCGCACGAGGCACTCATCCTCACTGCTTGCAGTGAAGATGAGTGCCTCGCTGCTCAGCCGTGGCACTAACTAGAAACAAAATTCCAGGGAAATTTTGGAGTGCCACGGGACTACTGCCGGATGATTCTCGTGGTTTAAATCAGCAGTTAAACAGGGACTCTGTCCTGAGTTCACAGACACCTCATATAAGTCTGTAGGACAAACGGTTCACTAGTTAGTAAAGAGGGGCGTGGCTACTCAAAGGGGGCGTGGCTTCAATCACCAGTCAAACAGGGACTCTGTCCTGAGTCCACAGACACCTCATACAAGTCTGTAGGACAAACGGTTCACTAGTTAGTAAAAAGGGGCGTGGCTACTCAAAGGGGGCGTGGCTTCAATCACCAGTCAAACAGGGACTCTGTCCTGAGTCCACAGACACCTCATACAAGTCTGTAGGACAAACGGTTCACTAGTTAGTTAAAAAGGGGCGTGGCTACTCAAAGGGGGCGTGGCTTCAATCACCAGTCAAACAGGGACTCTGTCCTGAGTTCATAGACACCTCATACAAGTCTGTAGGACAAACGGTTCATTAGTTAAGAAAGGGGGCGTAGCTAATCAAAAAGGGCGGGAATTTATGAAATATTGTTATGTAGACAATCAGTGATGAGCCATCATCATGTATGACAAGTTTGAGGCAGATTGGACAATGTATGGTCAAGTTAAGAGTTAACTGTTTTCAGTTAAAATGTCTGTGTTGGAGGAGGGGAGAGGGAGGGGGGGGGAGCTTTGGTAGCTAAGCAACCACGTGGCCAGGTGGAGTCGACCAATCAGAGCAGAGCAATCAACTGAAATTAACTGTCACTGACAATGCTTTGCTAAAGTGAGCAGCCAGAGGTGGCCAAACTGAAAATTCTGGCCTCGAACAGAAAGCATTTTTGGCAAAACCATAACACCTATCACTAATCTGACTTCACTTTGAGCGTCCTGAGTTCTTCCTGAACGTCTACATATATTTTTTTTTAAGAAAAATGAAAAAATAGCTTTGTTAGAGCGATTTAAAAAAACTCTTACATCTGATTTTTTCAAAAATCCTCACGTGTTTTTAATATGGGACTCAATGGGGCAGTTGATGCGTTTTGGTGGCACTTCTCTGTGTCCTGCGCCCAAACTATAACTCTGACAGCTTTACCAGAGGATTGTGAGTGAGAAGACAAATTTTCCTCCGTTTCTATGTATAAATTATTTCTGTAGAGTGGAATTTGCGGCCTGGAGCGCAGTTTTCAAATTTATTTTTTGACAATTCCTTCTCTCCCTCTCCACTCTGTTTGATGACATCACCACTCTAGAGTCTGAACATTCCGCGCAATACACACACATGGGAAAATCGCCCTCCCCATTAGTTTGGAAAAATGGAAATGTTTTCGCACTTCGTGCGAAAACTATACGTGCAATCGCTTTGAAATTTCACAGGACTAGAGTTAAATTCAGGCCCTACAACTTTCTAAATCGGTTCGGAATTTTACGAGCAACGGTTTGCGAATGGTGAGGCCCCAAATTTGGCGCAATGCGCTCCGGATGGGCCAAAAAGTGCACGTTTGTGCACGTTGTGCGAAAACGTGCACGCCGATCGCTAATAAAAGTCATTCCACACGATTCCCGATTAGGTCGCAACTTTTGACGTTTTTACTTTTCGCGATTTCTCAAAGCTGTGGGACTAGTTACGCGCCAAAGTTTTTACGGAAGAATAATCTATATATAATAATAATAATAATAATAATAAACATGAGCAATAATAAGAGATGCCTCGTGCTTCGCACGAGGCACTCATCCTCACTGCTTGCAGTGAAGATGAGTGCCTCGCTGCTCAGCCGTGGCACTAATAAACATGAGCAATAATAAGAGATGCCTCGTGCTTCGCACGAGGCACTCATCCTCACTGCTTGCAGTGAAGATGAGTGCCTCGCTGCTCAGCCGTGGCACTAACTAGAAAATTTCTAAAGAAATTTTGATTGTGTGCTTGCCTCTGGACCGTGACTCTCGTGGCTTATCAAAAGGGGCGGGGATTAAACAGGGACTTTCTGCTGAGTGCACTGATACCTCATACAAGTGTCTAGGACAAACGGTTCGCTAGTAAGTAAAAGGGGGCGTGGCTAATTAAAAGGGGCAGGGTAATCAATCACCAGTTAAACAGGGACTCTATGCCGAGTAATCTGACACCTTATACAAGTTTCTAGGACAAACGGTTCATTGGTTATGAAAGGGGGCGTGGCTAATCAAAAAGGGCGGGAATTTATGAAACATTGTTATGTATAAGTGGTCAGTGATGAACCATCATCATGCTTGACAAGTTTGAGGAAGATTGGACAATGTATGGTCAAGTTATAAGGTCTCATGTTTTATGAAGTCTGTTTACTTAGAGTAAACTGACAGTTATCAGTTAGAATGTCTGTGTTGGAGGGGGGAGGGGAGGGGGGGGGCTTTGGTAGCTCAGCAACCACGTGGCCAGGTGGAGTCGACCAATAAGAGCAGAGCAATCAACTGAAATTAACTGCTGTTGGAGAGAGTTCCGCAGACAGAGGTGGACAAACTGAAAATTCTGGCCTCGATCAGAAAGCATTTTTGGCAAAACCATAATACCTATCATTGATCCGACTTCACTTTGAGCGTCCTGAGTTCTTCCTCAACGTCTACATATATTTTTTTTAAAGAAAAGTGAAAAAATAGCTTTGTTAGAGCGATTTAAAAAAACGGTTAAATTTTCTTTTTTGAGAAATCTTCCTGCATCTTTAATATGGGAGCCAATGAGGCAGTTGGTGCGTTTTGTTTGTGCATCTGTGCGTCCTGCGCCAAAACTATAACTCTGACAGTTTTACCAGAGGATTGTGAGTGAGAGGACAAATTTTCCTACGTTTCTATGTCTAAATTATTTCTGTAGAGTGAAATTTGCGGCCTGGAGCGCAGTTTTCAAATTTATTTTTTGACAATTCGTTCTCTCCCTCTACACTCTGTTTGATGACATCACCGCTCTAGACTCTCCATAGGGTTACATTGGGGGGATTTTTTGACGTGTTTTTACCCAATAATTTGAAAACCGTTTGTCGAATCCCTTAGAAAAGTCATAGCACACTTGTCATGGGCGAGCCGGTCGATTTGATACCTTTTTTGTGTATGTGCGGCCAAAACTGTGGGAGGAGTAGTCGACCGAAAAAACACCACGGAAGAAACGGAAGAATAAAAATAAGCCCGGTGAATAGTAGTTAGTGTGCTTTTGCAAGCAAGCACACAAAATAATAAAAATAAGCCCGGTGAATAGTAGTTAGTGTGCTTTTGCAAGCAAGCACACAAAATAAAAAGAAGAAGAAAGTCCCGGTGAATAGTAGTTAGTGTGCTTTTGCAAGCAAGCACCCAAAACTAGAAAATTTCTAAAGAAATTTTGATTGTGTGCTTGCCTCTGGACCATCATTCTCGTGGCTCAAATCAACAGTCAAACTGGGACTCTGTCCTGAGTTCACAGACACCTCATACAAGTCTGTAGGACAAACGGTTCACAAGTTAGTAAAAGGAGGCGTGGTCACTCAAAGGGGGCGTGGCTTGAATCAGCAGTTAAACAGGGACTCTGTCCTGAGTTCACAGACACCTCATACAAGTATCTAGGAGAAACGGTTAATTAGTTATGAAAGGGGGCGTGGCTAATCAAAAAGGGCGGGAATTTATAGAACATTGTTATGTATAAGTGGTCAGTGATGAACCATCATCATGCTTGGCAAGTTTGAGGAAGATTGGACAATGTATGGTCAAGTTATAAGGTCTCATGATTTATGAAGTCTGTTTACTTAGAGTAAACTGACAGTTATCAGTTAGAATGTCTGTGTTGGAGGGGGGAGGGGGGAGGCTTTGGTAGCTAAGCAACCAGGTGGCCAGGTGGAGTCGACCAATAAGCACACTTGTCATGGGCGAGCCGGTCAATTTGATACCTTTTTTGTGTATGTGCGGCCAAAACTCTGGGAGGAGTAGTCGACCGAAAAATGACACGGAAGAAACGGAAGAATAACTAGAAAATTCCTAAAGAAATTTTGATTGTGTGCTTGCCTCTGGACCGTGACTCCCGTGGCTTATCAAAAGGGGCAGGGATTAAACAGGGACTTTCTGCTGAGTACACTGACACCTCATACAAGTCTCTAGGACAAACGGTTCACTAGTTGGTAAAATGGGCGTGGCTTATCAAAAGGGGCGGGGTTATCAATCACCAGTTAAACAGGGACTCTATGCTGAGTAATCTGACATCTTATACAAGTTTCTAGGACAAACGGTTCATTAGTTAGTAAAAGGGGGCGTGGCTAATAAAAAGGGCGGGAATTTATGAATTATTGTTATGTAGAACTGAAAAGTGATGAACCATCAACATGCATGACAAGTTTGAGGCAGATTGGAAAATGTATGGTCAAGTTATAAGGTCTGGTGTTTTACGAAGAAAGCCATATCTGTTTACTTAGAGTAAACTGACAGTTATCAGTTA
Source organism: Centropristis striata (assembly GCF_030273125.1). Lineage (NCBI taxonomy): Eukaryota > Metazoa > Chordata > Actinopteri > Perciformes > Serranidae > Centropristis > Centropristis striata. The sequence continues at coordinate 28,341,159 of NC_081520.1, read as the reverse complement.
GAATGTCTGTGTTGGAGGAGGGGGGGGGGCTTTGGTAGCTAAGCAACCACGTGGCCAGGTGGAGTCGACCAATCAGAGCAGAGCAATCAACTGAAATTAACTGACGATGGAGACAGTTCAGTCAAAGTGAGCAGACAGAGGTCGACAAACTTGAAATTCTGACGTGTTTTTGCCCAATAATTTGAGAACCGTATGTCGAAACCCTTAGAAAGGTCATAGCACACTTGTCATGAGCGAGCCTGTCAGTTTGATACCTTTTTTCTGTATGTGTGGCCAAAACTCTGGGAGGAGTAGTCGACCGAAAAAACACCACGGAAGAAACGGAAGAATAACTAGAAAATTTCTAAAGAAATTTTGATTGTGTGCTTGCCTCTGGACCGTGACTCTCATGGCTTATCAAAAGGGGCGGGGATTAAACAGGGACTTTCTGCTGAGTGCACTGACACCTCATACAAGTTTCTAGGACAAACGGTTCATTGGTTATGAAAGGGGGCGTGGCTAATCAAAAAGGGCGGGAATTTATGAAATATTGTTATGTATAAGTGGTCAGTGATGAACCATCATCATGCTTGACAAGTTTGAGGAAGATTGGACAATGTATGGTCAAGTTATAAGGTCTCATGTTTTATGAAGTCTGTTTACATAGAGTAAACTGACAGTTATCAGTTAGAATGTCTGTGTTGGAGGGGGGAGGGGAGGGGGGGGGCTTTGGTAGCTCAGCAACCACGTGGCCAGGTGGAGTCGACCAATAAGAGCAGAGCAATCAACTGAAATTAACTGCTGTTGGAGAGAGTTCCGCAGACAGAGGTGGACAAACTGAAAATTCTGGCCTCGATCAGAAAGCATTTTTGGCAAAACCATAATACCTATCATTGATCCGACTTCACTTTGAGCGTCCTGAGTTCTTCCTCAACGTCTACATATATTTTTTTTAAAGAAAAGTGAAAAAATAGCTTTGTTAGAGCGATTTAAAAAAACGGTTAAATTTTCTTTTTTGAGAAATCTTCCTGCATCTTTAATATGGGAGCCAATGAGGCAGTTGGTGCGTTTTGTTTGTGCATCTGTGCGTCCTGCGCCAAAACTATAACTCTGACAGTTTTACCAGAGGATTGTGAGTGAGAGGACAAATTTTCCTACGTTTCTATGTCTAAATTATTTCTGTAGAGTGAAATTTGCGGCCTGGAGCGCAGTTTTCAAATTTATTTTTTGACAATTCGTTCTCTCCCTCTACACTCTGTTTGATGACATCACCGCTCTAGACTCTCCATAGGGTTACATTGGGGGGATTTTTTGACGTGTTTTTACCCAATAATTTGAAAACCGTTTGTCGAATCCCTTAGAAAAGTCATAGCACACTTGTCATGGGCGAGCCGGTCGATTTGATACCTTTTTTGTGTATGTGCGGCCAAAACTGTGGGAGGAGTAGTCGACCGAAAAAACACCACGGAAGAAACGGAAGAATAAAAATAAGCCCGGTGAATAGTAGTTAGTGTGCTTTTGCAAGCAAGCACACAAAATAATAAAAATAAGCCCGGTGAATAGTAGTTAGTGTGCTTTTGCAAGCAAGCACACAAAATAAAAAGAAGAAGAAAGTCCCGGTGAATAGTAGTTAGTGTGCTTTTGCAAGCAAGCACCCAAAACTAGAAAATTTCTAAAGAAATTTTGATTGTGTGCTTGCCTCTGGACCATCATTCTCGTGGCTCAAATCAACAGTCAAACTGGGACTCTGTCCTGAGTTCACAGACACCTCATACAAGTCTGTAGGACAAACGGTTCACAAGTTAGTAAAAGGAGGCGTGGTCACTCAAAGGGGGCGTGGCTTGAATCAGCAGTTAAACAGGGACTCTGTCCTGAGTTCACAGACACCTCATACAAGTATCTAGGAGAAACGGTTAATTAGTTATGAAAGGGGGCGTGGCTAATCAAAAAGGGCGGGAATTTATAGAACATTGTTATGTATAAGTGGTCAGTGATGAACCATCATCATGCTTGGCAAGTTTGAGGAAGATTGGACAATGTATGGTCAAGTTATAAGGTCTCATGATTTATGAAGTCTGTTTACTTAGAGTAAACTGACAGTTATCAGTTAGAATGTCTGTGTTGGAGGGGGGAGGGGGGAGGCTTTGGTAGCTAAGCAACCAGGTGGCCAGGTGGAGTCGACCAATAAGCACACTTGTCATGGGCGAGCCGGTCAATTTGATACCTTTTTTGTGTATGTGCGGCCAAAACTCTGGGAGGAGTAGTCGACCGAAAAATGACACGGAAGAAACGGAAGAATAACTAGAAAATTCCTAAAGAAATTTTGATTGTGTGCTTGCCTCTGGACCGTGACTCCCGTGGCTTATCAAAAGGGGCAGGGATTAAACAGGGACTTTCTGCTGAGTACACTGACACCTCATACAAGTCTCTAGGACAAACGGTTCACTAGTTGGTAAAATGGGCGTGGCTTATCAAAAGGGGCGGGGTTATCAATCACCAGTTAAACAGGGACTCTATGCTGAGTAATCTGACATCTTATACAAGTTTCTAGGACAAACGGTTCATTAGTTAGTAAAAGGGGGCGTGGCTAATAAAAAGGGCGGGAATTTATGAATTATTGTTATGTAGAACTGAAAAGTGATGAACCATCAACATGCATGACAAGTTTGAGGCAGATTGGAAAATGTATGGTCAAGTTATAAGGTCTGGTGTTTTACGAAGAAAGCCATATCTGTTTACTTAGAGTAAACTGACAGTTATCAGTTAGAATGTCTGTGTTGGAGGAGGGGGGGGGGCTTTGGTAGCTAAGCAACCACGTGGCCAGGTGGAGTCGACCAATCAGAGCAGAGCAATCAACTGAAATTAACTGACGATGGAGACAGTTCAGTCAAAGTGAGCAGACAGAGGTCGACAAACTTGAAATTCTGACGTGTTTTTGCCCAATAATTTGAGAACCGTATGTCGAAACCCTTAGAAAGGTCATAGCACACTTGTCATGAGCGAGCCTGTCAGTTTGATACCTTTTTTCTGTATGTGTGGCCAAAACTCTGGGAGGAGTAGTCGACCGAAAAAACACCACGGAAGAAACGGAAGAATAACTAGAAAATTTCTAAAGAAATTTTGATTGTGTGCTTGCCTCTGGACCGTGACTCTCATGGCTTATCAAAAGGGGCGGGGATTAAACAGGGACTTTCTGCTGAGTGCACTGACACCTCATACAAGTTTCTAGGACAAACGGTTCATTGGTTATGAAAGGGGGCGTGGCTAATCAAAAAGGGCGGGAATTTATGAAATATTGTTATGTATAAGTGGTCAGTGATGAACCATCATCATGCTTGACAAGTTTGAGGAAGATTGGACAATGTATGGTCAAGTTATAAGGTCTCATGTTTTATGAAGTCTGTTTACATAGAGTAAACTGACAGTTATCAGTTAGAATGTCTGTGTTGGAGGAGGGAGGGGGGAGGGGGGAGGCTTTGGTAGCTAAGCAACCACGTGGCCAGGTGGAGTCGACCAATAAGAGCAGAGCAATCAACTGAAATTAACTGCTGTTGGAGAAAGTTCCGCAGACAGAGGTGGACAAACTGAAATTTCTGGCCTCGAACAGAAAGCATTTTTGGCAAAACCATAATACCTATCATTGATCCGACTTCACTTTGAGCGTCCTGAGTTCTTCCTGAACATCTACATATGTTTTTTTTTAAGAAAGATGAAAAAATAGCTTTGTTAGAGCGATTTAAAAAAACGGTTAAATTTTTTTTGGGGAGAAATCTTCCTGCATTTTTAATATTGGAGCCAATGAGGCAGTTGGTGCGTTTTGTTTGTGCATCTGTGCATCCTGCGCCCAAACTATAACTCTGACAGCTTTACCAGAGGATTGTGAGTGAGAGGACAAATTTTCCTACGCTTCTATGTATAAATTATTTCTGTAGAGTGAAATTTGCAGCCTGGAGTGCAGTTTTCAAATTAATTTTTTGACAATTCGTTCTCTCCCTCTACACTCTGTTTGATGACATCACCGCTCTAGACTCTCCATAGGGTTACATTGGGGGGATTTTTTGACGTGTTTTTGCCCAATAATTTGAAAACCGTTTGTCGAAACCCTTAGAAAAGTCATAGCACACTTGTCATGGCCGAGCCGGTCGATTTGATACGTTTTTTGTGAATGTGCGACCAAAACTCTGGGAGGAGTAGTCGACCGAAAAATGACACGGAAGAAACGGAAGAATAACTAGAAACTAGAAAATTTCTAAAGAAATTTTGATTGTGTGCTTGCCTCTGGACCGTCATTCTCGTGGCTCAAATCAACAGTCAAACTGGGACTCTGTCCTGAGTTCACAGACACCTCATACAAGTCTGTAGGACAAACGGTTCACAAGTTAGTAAAAGGGGGCGTGGTCACTCAAAGGGGGCGTGGCTTGAATCAGCAGTTAAAAAGGGACTCTGTCCTGAGTTCACAGACACCTCATACAAGTATCTAGGAGAAACGGTTCATTAGTTATGAAAGGGGGCGTGGCTAATCAAAAGGGGCGGGGCTATCAACCACCAGTTAAACAGGGACTTCATGCCGAGTAATCTGACACCTTATACAAGTTTCTAGGACAAACGGTTCATTAGTTATGAAAGGGGGCGTGGCTAATCAAAAAGGGCGGGAATTTATGAAATATTGTTATGTGTAAGTGGTCAGTGATGAACCATCATCATGCTTGGCAAGTTTGAGGAAGATTGGACAATGTATGGTCAAGTTATAAGGTCTCATGTTTTATGAAGTCTGTTTACTTAGAGTAAACTGACAGTTATCAGTTAGAATGTCTGTGTTGGAGGAGGGAGGGGGGAGGGGGGAGGCTTTGGTAGCTAAGCAACCACGTGGCCAGGTGGAGTCGACCAATAAGAGCAGAGCAATCAACTGAAATTAACTGCTGTTGGAGACAGTTCTGTAGACAGAGGTGGACAAACTGAAAATTCTGGCCTCGAACAGAAAGCATTTTTGGCAAAACCATAATACCTATCATTGATCCGACTTCACTTTGAGCGTCCTGAGTTCTTCCTCAACATCTACATATGTTTTTTTTTAAGAAAGATGAAAAAATAGCTTTGTTAGAGCGATTTAAAAAAACTGTTAAATTTTTTTTTTGAGAAATCTTCCTTCATTTTTAATATGGGAGCCGATGCGGCAGTTGGTGCATTTTGTTTGAGCATCTGTGCGTCCTGCGCCTAAACTATAACTCTGACAGCTTTACCAGAGGATTGTGAGTGAGAGGACAAATTTTCCTACGTTTCTATGTATAAATTATTTCTGTAGAGTGAAATTTGCAGCCTGGAGCGCAGTTTTCAAATTTATTTTTTGACAATTCTTTCTCTCCCTCTACACTCTGTTTGATGACTTCCCCACTCTAGACTCTCCATAGGGTTACATTGGGGGGATTTTTTGACGTGTTTTTGCCCAATAATTTGAAAACCGTATGTCGAAACCCTTAGAAAAGTCATAGCACACTTGTCATGGCCGAGCCGGTCGGTTTGATACCTTTTTTGTGTATGTGCGGCCAAAACTCTGGGAGGAGTAGTCGGCCGAAAAAACAACACGGAAGAAACGGAAGAAAAAGAATAAAAATAAGCCCACGGAATAATAGTTAGTGTGCTTTTGCAAGCAAGCACACAAAATAAAATTCCAGGGAAATTTTGGAGTGCCACGGGACTACTGCCGGACGATTCTCGTGGTTTAAATCAGCAGTTAAACAGGGACTCTGTCCTGAGTTCACAGACACCTCATACAAGTCTTTAGGACAAACGGTTCACTAGTTAGTAAAAAGGGGCGTGGCTAATAAAAGGGCCGTGGCTACCCAAAAGGGGCGGGGTAATCAACCACCAGTTAAACAGGGACTCTGTCCTGAGTACACAGATACCTCATACAAGTCTGTAGGACAAACGGTTCACTAGTTAGTAAAAAGGGGCGTGGCTACTAAAAGGGGCGTGGCTACTCAAAAGGGGCAGGGTAATAAACCACCAGTCAAACAGGTACTCTGATCTGAGTTCACAGACACCTCATACAAGTCTCTAGGACAAACGGTTCATTAGTTAGTAAAAGGGGGCGTGGCTAGTCAAAAGGGGCGGGGTTATCAATCACCAGTTAAACAGGGACTCTATGCTGAGTAATCTGACACTTTATACAAGTTTCTAGGACAAACGGTTCATTAGTTATGAAAGGGGGCATGGCTAATCAAAAAGGGCGGGAATTTATGAAATATTGTTATGTAGACAATCAGTGATGAGCCATCATCATGTATGACAAGTTTGAGGCAGATTGGACAATGTATGGTCAAGTTAAAAGAGTTAACTGTTTTCAGTTAAAATGTCTGTGTTGGAGGAGGGGAGAGGGAGGGGGGGGGCAGCTTTGGTAGCTAAGCAACCACGTGGCCAGGTGGAGTCGACCAATCAGAGCAGAGCAATCAACAGAAACTAACTGTCACTGACAATACTTTGCTAAAGTGAGCAGCCAGAGGTGGACAAACTGAAAATTCTGGCCTCGAACAGAAAGCATTTTTGGCAAAACCATAACACCTATCACTAATCTGACTTCACTTTGAGCGTCCTGAGTTCTTCCTGAACGTCTACATATATATTTTTTTTAAGAAAAATGAAAAAATAGCTTTGTTAGAGCGATTTAAAAAAACTCTGACATCTGATTTTTTCAAAAATCCTCACGTGTTTTTAATATGGGACTCAATGGGGCAGTTGATGCGTTTTGGTGGCACTTCTCTGTGTCCTGCGCCCAAACTATAACTCTGACAGGTTTACAAGAGGATTGTGAGTGAGAAGACAAATTTTCCTCCGTTTCTATGTATAAATTATTTCTGTAGAGTGGAATTTGCGGCCTGGAGCGCAGTTTTCAAATTTATTTTTTGACAATTCCTTCTCTCCCTCTCCACTCTGCTTGATGACATCACCACTCTAGAGTCTGAACATTCCGCGCAATACACACACATGGGAAAATCTCCCTCCCCATTAGTTTGGAAAAATGGAAATGTTTTCGCACTTTGTGCGAAAACTATACGTGCAATTGCTTTGAAATTTCACAGGACTAGAGTTAAATTCAGGCCCTACAACTTTCTAAATCGGTTCGGAATTTTACGAGCAACGGTTTGTGAATGGCGAGGCCCCAAAGTTTGCGCAATGCGTTCCGGATGGGCCAAAAAGTGCACGTTTGTGCACGTTGTGCAAAAACATGCACGCCGATCGCTAAAAAAAGTCATTCCACACGATTCCCGATTAGGGCGCAACTTTTGACGTTTTTACTTTTCGCGATTTCTCAAAGCTGCGAGACTAGTTACGCGCCAAAGTTTTTACGGAAGAATAATCTATAAAGAAACAAAATTCCAGGGAAATTTTGGAGTGCCACGGGACTACTGCCGGATGATTCTCGTGGATTAAATCAGCAGTTAAACCGAAACTCTGTCCTGATTTCACAGACACCTCATACAAGTCTGTAGGACAAACGGTTCATTAGTTAGTAAAAAGGGGCGTGGCTTCAATCACCAGTCAAACAGGGACTCTGTCCTGAGTTCACAGACACCTCATACAAGTCGGTAGGACAAACGGTTCACTAGTTAGTAAAAAGGGGCGTGGCTACTCAAAGGGGGCGTGGCTTCAATCACCAGTCAAACAGGGACTCTGTCCTGAGTCCACAGACACCTCATACAAGTCTGTAGGACAAACGGTTCACTAGTTAGTAAAAGGGGCGTGGCTTATCAAAAGGGGTGGGGTTATCAATCAACAGTTAGACAGGGACACCATGCTGAGTAATCTGACACCTCATACAAATTTTTAGGACAAACGGTTCATGAGTTAAGAAAGGGGGCGTGGCTAATCAAAAAGGGCGGGAATTTATGAAATATTGTTATGTAGACAATCAGTGATGAGCCATCATCATGTATGACAAGTTTGAGGCAGATTGGACAATGTATGGTCAAGTTAAAAGAGTTAACTGTTTTCAGTTAAAATGTCTGTGTTGGAGGAGGGGAGAGGGGGGGGGGGGGGGAGCTTTGGTAGCTAAGCAACCACGTGGCCAGGTGGAGTGGACCAATCATAGCAGAGCAATCAACAGAAACTAACTGTCACTGACAATGCTTTGCTAAAGTGAGCAGCCAGAGGTGGACAAACTGAAAATTCTGGCCTCGAACAGAAAGCATTTTTGGCAAAACCATAATACCTATCATTGATCCGACTTCACTTTGAGCGTCCTGAGTTCTTCCTGAACGTCTACATATATTTTTTTTTAAGAAAAATGAAAAAATAGCTTTGTTAGAGCGATTTAAAAAAACTCTTACATCTGATTATTTCAAAAATCCTCCTGTGTTTTTAATATGGGACTCAATGGGGCAGTTGATGCGTTTTGGTGGCACTTCTCTGTGTCCTGCGCCAAAACTATAACTCTGACAGCTTTACCAGAGGATTGTGAGTGAGAAGACAAATTTTCCTACGTTTCTATGTATAAATTATTTCTGTAGAGTGAAATTTGCGGCCTGGAGCGCAGTTTTCAAATTTATTTTTTGACAATTCGTTCTCTCCCTCTACACTCTGTTTGATGACATCACCGCTCTAGACTCTCCATAGGGTTACATTGGGGGGATTTTTTGACGTGTTTTTGCCCAATAATTTGAAAACCGTTTGTCGAAACCCTTATAAAAGTCATAGCACACTTGTCATGGGCGAGCCGGTCGATTTGATACCTTTTTTGTGTATGTGCGACAAAAACTCTGGGAGGAGTAGTCGACCGAAAAACAACACGGAAGAAACGGAAGAATAATAAAAAGAAGTAGAAATAGTCCCGGTGAATAGTAGTTAGTGTGCTTTTGCAAGCAAGCACACAAAACTAGAAAATTCCTAAAGAAATTTTGATTGTGTGCTTGCCTCTGGACCGTGACTCTCGTGGCTTATCAAAAGGGGCACGGATTAAACAGGGACTTTCTGCTGAGTACACTCACACCTCATACAAGTCTCTAGGACAAACAGTTCACTAGTTAGTAAAATGGGCGTGGCTTATCAAAAGGGGCGGGGTTATCAATCACCAGTTAAACAGGGACTCTATGCTGAGTAATCTGACATCTTATACAAGTTTCTAGGACAAACAGTTCATTAGTTAGTAAAAGGGGGCGTGGGTAATAAAAAGGGCGGGAATTTATGAATTATTGTTATGTAGAACTGAAAAGTGATGAACCATCATCATGCATGACAAGTTTGAGGCAGATTGGACAATGTATGGTCAAGTTATAAGGTCTCGTGTTTTATGAAGAAAGCCATGTCTGTTTACTGAGAGTAAACTGACAGTTATCAGTTAGAATGTCTGTGTTAGAGGGGGGGAGGGGGGGGGGGGGGGGGGGGGCTTTGGTAGCTAAGCAACCACGTGGCCAGGTGGAGTCGACCAATCAGAGCAGAGCAATCAACTGAAATTAACTGACGATGGAGACAATTCCGTCAAAGTGAGCAGACAGAGGTCGACAAACTTGAAATTCTGGCCTCGAACAGAAAGCATTTTCGGCAAAACCATAATACCTATCATTGATCCGACTTCACTTTGAGCGTCCTGAGTTCTTCCTGAACATCTCCATATGTTTTTGTTAAGAAAAATGAAAAAATAGCTTTGTTAGAGCGATTTTAAAAAACTGTTAAATTTTTTTTTTGAGAAATCTTCCTTCATTTTTAATATGGGAGCCGATGCGGCAGTTGGTGCATTTTGTTTGAGCATCTGTGCGTCCTGCGCCCAAACTATAACTCTGACAGCTTTACCAGAGGATTGTGAGTGAGAGGACAAATTTTCCTACGTTTCTATGTATAAATTATTTCTGCAGAGTGAAATTTGCGGCCTGGAGCGCAGTTTTCAAATTTATTTTTTGACAATTCTTTCTCTCCCTCTACACTCTGTTTGATGACTTCCCCACTCTAGACTCTCCATAGGGTTACATTGGGGGGATTTTTTGACGTGTTTTTGCCCGATAATTTGAAAACCGTTTGTCGAAACCCTTATAAAAGTCATAGCACACTTGTCATGGGCGAGCCGGTCGATTTGATACCTTTTTTGTGTATGTGTGGCCAAAACTCTGGGAGGAGTAGTCGACCGAAAAATGACACGGAAGAAACGGAAGAATAAAAACTAGAACATTTCTAAAGAAATTTTGATTGTGTGCTTGCCTCTGGACCGTGACTCTCGTGGCTTATCAAAAGGGGCAGGGATTAAACAGGGACTTTCTGCTGAGTACACTCACACCTCATACAAGTCTCTAGGACAAACGGTTCATTGGTTATGAAAGGGGGCGTGGCTAATCAAAAAGGGCGGGAATTTATGAAATATTGTTATGTATAAGTGGTCAGTGATGAACCATCATCATGCTTGACAAGTTTGAGGAAGATTGGACAATGTATGGTCAAGTTATAAGGTCTCATGTTTTATGAAGAACAACATGTCATTTTACTTAGAGTAAACTGACAGTTATCAGTTAGAATGTCTGTGTTGGAGGAGGGAGGGGGGAGGGGGGAGGCTTTGGTAGCTAAGCAACCACGTGGCCAGGTGGAGTTGACCAATCAGAGCAGAGCAATCAACTGAAATTAACTGCTGTTGGAGACAGTTCCGTAGACAGAGGTGGACAAACTGAAATTTCTGGCCTCGAACAGAAAGCATTTTTGACAAAACCATAATACCTATCATTGATCCGACTTCACTTTGAGCGTCCTGAGTTCTTCCTGAACGTCTACATATATTTTTTTTTAAGAAAGATGAAAAAATAGCTTTGTTAGAGCGATTTTAAAAAACGGTTAAATTTTTTTTTTTGAGAAATCTTCCTGCATTTTTAATATGGGAGCCGATGAGGCAGTTGGTGCGTTTTGTTTGTGCATCTGTGCGTCCTGCGCCCAAACTATAACTCTGACAGCTTTACCAGAGGATTGTGAGTGAGAGGACAAATTTTCCTACGTTTCTATGTATAAATTATTTCTGTAGAGTGAAATTTGCGGCCTGGAGCGCAGTTTTCAAATTTATTTTTTGACAATTAGTTCTCTCCCTCTACACTCTGTTTGATGACATCACCGCTCTAGACTCTCCATAGGGTTACATTGGGGGGATTTTTTGACGTGTTTTTGCCCAATAATTTGAAAACCGTTTGTCGAAACCCTTATAAAAGTCATAGCACACTTGTCATGGGCGAGCCGGTCGATTTGATACCTTTTTTGTGTATGTGCGACAAAAACTCCGGGAGGAGTAGTCGACCGAAAAACAACACGGAAGAAACGGAAGAATAACTAGAAAATTCCTAAAGAAATTTTGATTGTGTGCTTGCCTCTGGACCATCATTCTCGTGGCTCAAATCAACAGTCAAACAGTGACTCTGTCCTGAGTTCACAGATACCTCATACAAGTCTGTAGGACAAACGGTTCACAAGTTAGTAAAAGGGGGCGTGGTCACTCAAAGGGGGCGTGGCTTGAATCAGCAGTTAAACAGGGACTCTGTCCTGAGTTCACAGACACCTCATACAAGTCTCTAGGACAAACGGTTCATTAGTTATGAAAGGGGGCGTGGCTAATCAAAAGGGGCGGGGTTATCAATCACCAGTTAAACAGGGACTTCATGCCGAGTAATCTGACACCTTATACAAGTTTCTAGGACAAACGGTTCATTAGTTATGAAAGGGGGCGTGGCTAATCAAAAAGGGCGGGAATTTATGAAACATTGTTATGTATAAGTGGTCAGTGATGAACCATCATCATGCATGACAAGTTTGAGGCAGATTGGACAATGTATGGTCAAGTTATAAGGTCTCGTGTTTTATGAAGAAAGCCATGTCTGTTTACTTAGAGTAAACTGACAGTTATCAGTTAGAATGTCTGTGTTGGAGGAGGGGGGGGGGCTTTGGTAGCTAAGCAACCACGTGGCCAGGTGGAGTCGACCAATCAGAGCAGAGCAATCAACTGAAATTAACTGACGATGGAGACAGTTCCATCAAAGTGAGCAGACAGAGGTGGACAAACTTGAAATTCTGGCCTCGAACAGAAAGCATTTTCGGCAAAACCATAATACCTATCATTGATCCGACTTTACTTTGAGCGTCCTGAGTTCTTCCTGAAGATCTCCATATGTTTTTTTTAAGAAAAATGAAAAAATAGCTTTGTTAGAGCGATTTAAAAAAACTGTTAATTTTTTTTTTTGAGAAATCTTCCTTCATTTTTAATATGGGAGCCGATGCGGCAGTTGGTGCATTTTGTTTGAGCATCTGTGCGTCCTGCGCCCAAACTATAACTCTGACAGCTTTACCAGAGGATTGTGAGTGAGAGGACAAATTTTCCTACGTTTCTATGTATAAATTATTTCTGTAGAGTGAAATTTGCGGCCTGGAGCGCAGTTTTCAAATTTATTTTTTGACAATTCTTTCTCTCCCTCTACACTCTGTTTGATGACTTCCCCACTCTAGACTCTCCATAGGGTTACATTGGGGGCATTTTTTGACGTGTTTTTGCCCAATAATTTGAAAACCGTTTGTCGAAACCCTTATAAAAGTCATAGCACACTTGTCATGGGCGAGCCCGTCGGTTTGATACCTTTTTTGTGTATGTGCGGCCAAAACTCTGGGAGGAGTAGTCGACCGAAAAAATGACGGAAGAAACGGAAGAATAATAAAAAGACACTAGAAACAAAATTCCAGGGAAATTTTGGAGTGCCACGGGACTACTGCCGGATGATTCTCGTGGTTTAAATCAGCAGTTAAACAGGGACTCTGTCCTGAGTTCACAGACACCTCATACAAGTCTGTAGGACAAACGGTTCACTAGTTAGTAAAAAGGGGCGTGGCTACTCAAAGGGGGCGTGGCTTCAATCACCAGTCAAACAGGGACTCTGTCCTGAGTTCACAGACACCTCATACAAGTCTGTAGGACAAACGGTTCACTAGTTAGTAAAAGGGGCGTGGCTTATCAAAAGGGGCGGGGTTATCAATCAACAGTTAGACAGGGATGCCATGCTGAGTAATCTGACACCTCACACAAATTTCTAGGACAAACGGTTCATTAGTTAAGAAAGGGGGCGTGGCTAATCAAAAAGGGCGGGAATTTATGAAATATTGTTATGTAGACAATCAGTGATGAGCCATCATCATGTATGACAAGTTTGAGGCAGATTGGACAATGTATGGTCAAGTTAAAAGAGTTAACTGTTTTCAGTTAAAATGTCTGTGTTGGAGGAGGGGAGAGGGAGGGGGGGGGAGCTTTGGTAGCTAAGCAACCACGTGGCCAGGTGGAGTCGACCAATCAGAGCAGAGCAATCAACAGACACTAACTGTCACTGACAATGCTTTGCTAAAGTGAGCAGCCAGAGGTGGCCAAACTGAAAATTCTGGCCTCGAACAGAAAGCATTTTTGGCAAAACCATAACACCTATCACTAATCTGACTTCACTTTGAGCGTCCTGAGTTCTTCCTGAACGTCTACATATATTTTTTTTTAAGAAAAATGAAAAAATAGCTTTGTTAGAGCGATTTAAAAAAACTCTTACATCTGATTTTTTCAAAAATCCTCACGTGTTTTTAATATGGGACTCAATGGGGCAGTTGATGCGTTTTGGTGGCACTTCTCTGTGTCCTGCGCCCAAACTATAACTCTGACAGCTTTACCAGAGGATTGTGAGTGAGAAGACAAATTTTCCTCCGTTTCTATGTATAAATTATTTCTGTAGAGTGGAATTTGCGGCCTGGAGCGCAGTTTTCAAATTTATTTTTTGACAGTTCCTTCTCTCCCTCTCCACTCTGCTTGATGACATCACCAGTCTAGAGTCTGAACATTCCGCGCAATACACACACATGGGAAAATCGCCCTCCCCATTAGTTTGGAAAAATGGAAATGTTTTCGCACTTCGTGCGAAAACTATACGTGCAATCGCTTTGAAATTTCACAGGACTAGAGTTAAATTCAGGCCCTACAACTTTCTAAATCGGTTCGGAATTTTACGAGCAACGGTTTGCGAATGGTGAGGCCCCAAAGTTGGCGCAATGCGTTCCGGATGGGCCAAAAAGTGCACGTTTGTGCACGTTGTGCGAAAACGTGCGCTCCGATCGCTAATAAAAGTCATTCCACACGATTCCCGATTAGGGCACAACTTTTGACGTTTTTACTTTTCGCGATTTCTCAAAGCTGCGAGACTAGTTACGCGCCAAAGTTTTTACGGAAGAATAATCTATAATAATAATAACTAGAAACAAAATTCCAGGGAAATTTTGGAGTGCCACGGGACTACTGCCGGATGATTCTTGTTGCTTAAACCACCAGTTAAACAGGGACTCTGTCCTGAGTACACAGACACCTCACACAAGTCTGTAGGACAAACGGTTCACTAGTTAGTAAAAAGGGGCGTGGCTATTAAAAGGGGCGTGGCTACTCAAAAGGGGCAGGGTAATAAACCACCAGTTAAACAGGGACTCTGTCCTGAGTACACAGACACCTCATACAAGTCTGTAGGACAAACGGTTCAGTAGTTAGTAAAAAGGGGCGTGGCTATTAAAAGGGGCGTGGCTACCCAAAAGGGGCGGGGTAATCAACCACCAGTTAAACAGGGAGTCTGTCCTGAGTACATAGACACCTCATACAAGTCTGTAGGACAAACGGTTCACTAGTTAGTAAAAAGGGGCGTGGCTACTCAAAGGGGGCGTGGCTTAAATCACCAGTCAAACAGGTACTCTGTCCTGAGTTCACAGACACCTCATACAGGTCTCTAGGACAAACGGTTCATTAGTTAGTAAAAGGGGGCGTGGCTAGTCAAAAGGGGCGGGGTTATCAATCACTAGTTAAACAGGGACTCTATGCTGAGTAATCTGACACCTTATACAAGTTTCTAGGACAAACGGTTCATTAGTTATGAAAGGGGGCGTGGCTAATCAAAAAGGGCGGGAATTTATGAAATATTGTTATGTAGACAATCAGTGATGAGCCATCATCATGTATGACAAGTTTGAGGCAGATTGGACAATGTATGGTCAAGTTAAAAGAGTTAACTGTTTTCAGTTAAAATGTCTGTGTTGGAGGAGGGGAGAGGGGGGGGGGGGCTTTGGTAGCTAAGCAACCACGTGGCCAGGTGGAGTCGACCAATCAGAGCAGAGCAATCAACAGAAACTAACTGTCACTGACAATGCTTTGCTAAAGTGAGCAGCCAGAGGTGGACAAACTGAAAATTCTGGCCTCGAACAGAAAGCATTTTTGGCAAAACCATAACACCTATCACTGATCCGACTTCACTTTGAGCGTCCTGAGTTCTTCCTGAACGTCTACATATATTTTTTTTTTAAGAAAAATGAAAAAATAGCTTTGTTAGAGCGATTTAAAAAACCTCTTACATCTGATTTTTTCAAAAATCCTCACGTGTTTTTAATATGGGACTCAATGGGGCAGTTGATGTGTTTTGGTGGCACTTCTCTGTGTCCTGCGCCCAAACTATAACTCTGACAGGTTTACAAGAGGATTGTGAGTGAGACCACAAATTTTCCTCCGTTTCTATGTATAAATTATTTCTGTAGAGTGAAATTTGCGGCCTGGAGCGCAGTTTTCAAATGTATTTTGTGACAACTCCTTCTCTGCCTCTACACTCTGCTTGATGACATCACCAGTCTAGATTCTGAACATTCCGCGCAATACACACACATGGGAAAATCGCCGTCCCCATTAGTTTGGAAAAATGGAAATGTTTTCGCACTTCGTGCGAAAACTATACGTGCAATCGCTCTGAAATTTCACAGGACTAGAGTTAAATTCAGGCCCTACAACTTTCTAAATCGGTTCGGAATTTTACGAGCAACGGTTTGCGAATGGTGAGGCCCCAAAGTTGGCGCAATGCGTTCCGGATGGGCCGAAAAGTGCACGTTTGTGCACGTTGTGCGAAAACGTGCGCGCCGATCGCTAATAAAAGTCATTCCACACGATTCCCGATTAGGGCGCAACTTTTGACGTTTTTACTTTTCGCGATTTCTCAAAGCTGCGAGACTAGTTACGCGCCAAAGTTTTTACGGAAGAATAATCTATAATAATAATAACTAGAAAATTCCTAAAGAAATTTTGATTGTGTGCTTGCCTCTGGACCGTGACTCTCGTGGCTTATCAAAAGGGGCACGGATTAAACAGGGACTTTCTTCTGAGTACACTCACACCTCATACAAGTCTCTAGGACAAACGGTTCACTAGTTAGTAAAATGGGCGTGGCTTATCAAAAGGGGCGGGGTTATCAATCACCAGTTAAACGGACTCTATGCTGAGTAATCTGACATCTTATACAAGTTTCTAGGACAAACGGTTCATTAGTTAGTAAAAGGGGGCGTGGCTAATAAAAAGGGCGGGAATTTATGAATTATTGTTACGTAGAACTGAAAAGTGATGAACCATCATCATGCATGAGAAGTTTGAGGCAGATTGGACAATGTATGGTCAAGTTATAAGGTCTCGTGTTTTATGAAGAAAGCCATGTCTGTTTACTTAGAGTAAACTGACAGTTATCAGTTAGAATGTCTGTGTTGGAGGAGGGGGGGGCTTTGGTAGCTAAGCAACCACGTGGCCAGGTGGAGTCGACCAATCAGAGCAGAGCAATCAACTGAAATTAACTGACGATGGAGACAGTTCCATCAAAGTGAGCAGACAGAGGTCGACAAACTTGAAATTCTGGCCTCGAACAGAAAGCATTTTCAGCAAAACCATAATACCTATCAATGATCCGACTTCACTTTGAGCGTCCTGAGTTCTTCCTGAACATCTACATATGTTTTTTTTTAAGAAAAATGAAAAAATAGCTTTGTTAGAGCGATTTTAAAAAACTGTTAAATTTTTTTTTTTGAGAAATCTTCCTTCATTTTTAATATGGGAGCCGATGCGGCAGTTGGTGCATTTTGTTTGAGCATCTGTGCGTCCTGCGCCCAAACTATAACTCTGACAGCTTTACCAGAGGATTGTGAGTGAGAGGACAAATTTTCCTACGTTTCTATGTATTAATTATTTCTGTAGAGTGAAATTTGCGGCCTGGAGCGCAGTTTTCAAATTTATTTTTTGACAATTCTTTCTCTCCCTCTACACTCTGTTTGATGACTTCTCCACTCTAGACTCTCCATAGGGTTACATTGGGGGGATTTTTTGACGTGTTTTTGCCCAATAATTTGAAAACCGTTTGTCGAAACCCTTAGAAAAGTCATAGCACACTTGTCATGGGCGAGCCGGTCGATTTGATACCTTTTTTGTATATGTGTGACCAAAACTCTGGGAGGAGTAGTCGACCGAAAAAACACCACGGAAGAAACGGAAGAATAATAATAAAGAGACATAAGCCCACGGAATAACAATTAGTGTGCTTTTGCAAGCAAGCACACAAAATAATAAACATGAGCAATAATAAGAGATGCCTCGTGCTTCGCACGAGGCACTCATCCTCACTGCTTGCAGTGAAGATGAGTGCCTCGCTGCTCAGCCGTGGCACTAATAAACATGAGCAATAATAAGAGATGCCTCGTGCTTTGCACGAGGCACTCATCCTCACTGCTTGCAGTGAAGATGAGTGCCTCGCTGCTCAGCCGTGGCACTAACTAGAAACAAAATTCCAGGGAAATTTTGGAGTGCCACGGGGCTACTGCCGGATGATTCTCGTGGTTTAAATCAGCAGTTAAACAGGGACTCTGTCCTGAGTTCACAGACACCTCATACAAGTTTGTAGGACAAACGGTTCAGTAGTTAGTAAAAAGGGGCGTGGCTACTCAAAGGGGGCATGGCTTTAATCACCATTCACACAGGGACTCTGTCCTGAGTTCACAGACACCTCATACGAGTCTGTACGACAAACGGTTCACAAGTTAGTAAAAAGGGGCGTGGCTACTCAAGGGGGCGTGCCTTCAATCACCAGTAAAACAGGGGCTCCATCCTGAGTTCACAGACACCTCATACAAGTCTGTAGCACAAACGGTTCACTAGTTAGTAAAAAGGGGCGTGGCTACTAAAAAGGGGCGTGGCTTCAATCACCAGTAAAACAGGGGCTCTGTCCTGAGTTCACAGACACCTCATACAAGTCTGTAGGACAAACGGTTCACAAGTTAGTAAAAGGGGGCGTGGTTACTCAATGGGGGCGTGGCTTCAATCAGCAATTAAACAGGGACTCTGTCCTGAGTTCACAGACACTTCATACAAGTCTGTAGGACAAACGGTTCACAAGTTAGTAAAAGGGGGCGTGGCTAATCAAAAGGGGCGGGAATTTATGAAATATTGTTATGAAGACAATCAGTGATGAGCCATCATCATGTATGACAAGTTTGAGGCAGATTGGACAATGTATGGTCAAGTTAAAAGAGTTAACTGTTTTCAGTTAAAATGTCTGTGTTGGAGGAGGGGAGAGGGGGGGGGAGCTTTGGTAGCTAAGCAACCACGTGGCCAGGTGGAGTCGACCAATCAGAGCAGAGCAATCAACAGAAACTAACTGTCACTGACAATGCTTTGCTAAAGTGAGCAGCCAGAGGTGGACAAACTGAAAATTCTGGCCTCGAACAGAAAGCATTTTCGGCAAAACGATAATACCTATCACTAATCTGACTTCACTTTGAGCGTCCTGAGTTCTTCCTGAACATCTACATATATTTTTTTTTAAGAAAAATGAAAAAATAGCTTTGTTAGAGCGATCTAAAAAAACTCTTAAATCTGATTATTTCAAAAATCCGCCTGTGTTTTTAATATGGGACTCAATGGGGCAGTTGTTGCGTTTTGGTGGCACTTCTCTGTGTCCTGCGCCCAAACTAAAACTCTGACAGCTTTACCAGAGGATTGTGAGTGAGACCACAAATTTTCCTACGTTTCTATGTATAAATTAATTCTGTAGAGTGAAATTTGCGGCCTGGAGCGCAGTTTTCAAATTTATTTTGTGACAACTCCTTCTCTGCCTCTACACTCTGCTTGATGACATCACCAGTCTAGATTCTGAACATTCCGCGCAATACACACACATGGGAAAATCGCCGTCCCCATTAGTTTGGAAAAATGGAAATGTTTTCGCACTTCGTGCGAAAACTATACGTGCAATCGCTTTGAACTTTCACAGGACTAGAGTTAAATTCAGGCCCTACAACTTTCTAAATCGGTTCGGAATTTTACGAGCAACGGTTTGCGAATGGTGAGGCCCCAAAGTTTGCGCAATGCGTTCCGGATGGGCCGAAAAGTGCACGTTTGTGCACGTTGTGCGAAAACGTGCACGCCGATCGCTAATAAAAGTCATTCCACACGATTCCCGATTAGGGCGCAACTTTTGACGTTTTTACTTTTCGCGATTTCTCAAAGCTGTGGGACTAGTTACGCGCCAAAGTTTTTACGGAAGAATAATCTATATATAATAATAATAATAATAAACATGAGCAATAATAAGAGATGCCTCGTGCTTCGCACGAGGCACTCATCCTCACTGCTTGCAGTGAAGATGAGTGCCTCGCTGCTCAGCCGTGGCACTAATAACTAGAAAATTTCTAAAGAAATTTTGATTGTGTGCTTGCCTCTGGACCATCATTCTCGTGGCTCAAATCAACAGTCAAACTGGGACTCTGTCCTGAGTTCACAGACACCTCATACAAGTCTGTAGGACAAACGGTTCACAAGTTAGTAAAAGGGGGCGTGGTCACTCAAAGGGGGCGTGGCTTGAATCAGCAGTTAAACAGGGACTCTGTCCTGAGTTCACAGACACCTCATACAAGTATCTAGGAGAAACGGTTCATTAGTTATGAAAGGGGGCGTGGCTAATCAAAAAGGGCGGGAATTTATGAAACATTGTTATGTATAAGTGGTCAGTGATGAACCATCATTATGCTTGGCAAGTTTGAGGAAGATTGGACAATGTATGGTCAAGTTATAAGGTCTCATGTTTTATGAAGAACAACATGTCTGTTTACTTAGAGTAAACTGACAGTTATCAGTTAGAATGTCTGTGTTGGAGGAGGGAGGGGGGAGGGGGGGGAGGCTTTGGTAGCTAAGCAACCACGTGGCCAGGTGGAGTCGACCAATCAGAGCAGAGCAATCAACTGAAATTAACTGCTGTTGGAGACAGTTCTGTAGACAGAGGTGGACAAACTGAAAATTCTGTCCTCGAACAGAAAGCATTTTTGGCAAAACCATAATACCTATCACTGATCCGACTTCACTTTGAGTGTCCTGAGTTCTTCCTCAACGTCTACATATTTTTTTTTTTAAGAAAAATGAAAAAATAGCTTTGTTAGAGCGAATTCAAAAAACTCTTACATCCCCTTTTTTGAGATATCATCCTGCGTTTTTAATATGGGAGCCAATGAGGCTGTTTTTGGGTTTTGGTGGTGCATCTCTGCATCTCACGCCTAAACTATAACTCTGACAGCTTTACTAGAGGATTGTGAGTGAGAGGACAAATTTTCCTACGTTTCTATGTATAAATTATTTCTGTAGAGTGAAATTTGCGGCCTGGAGCGCAGTTTTCAAATTTATTTTTTGACAATTCTTTCTCTCCCTCTACACTCTGTTTGATGACTTCCCCACTCTAGACTCTCCATAGGGTTACATTGGGGGGATTTTTTGACGTGTTTTTGCCCACTAATTTGAAAACCGTATGTCGAAACCCTTAGAAAAGTCATAGCACACTTGTCATGGGCGAGCCGGTCGATTTGATACCTTTTTTGTGTATGTGCGGCCAAAACTCTGGGAGGAGTAGTCGACCGAAAAATGACACGGAAGAAACGGAAGATTAAAAATAATAAAAATAGTCCCGGTGAATAGTAGTTAGTGTGCTTTTGCAAGCAAGCACACAAAATAAACATGAGCAATAATAAGAGATGCCTCGTGCTTCGCACGAGGCACTCATCCTCACTGCTTGCAGTGAAGATGAGTGCCTCGCTGCTCAGCCGTGGCACTAATAATAATAACTAGAAACAAAATTCCAGGGAAATTTTGGAGTGCCACGGGGCTACTGCCGGATGATTCTCGTGGTTTAAATCAGCAGTTAAACAGGGACTCTGTCCTGAGTTCACAGACACCTCATACAAGTCTGTAGGACAAACGGTTCAGTAGTTAGTAAAAAGGGGCGTGGCTACTCAAAGGGGGCGTAGCTTTAATCACCATTCACACAGGGACTCTGTCCTGAGTTCACAGACACCTCATACGAGTCTGTAGCACAAACGGTTCACTAGTTAGTAAAAAGGGGCGTGGCTACTAAAAAGGGGCGTGGCTTCAATCACCAGTAAAACAGGGGCTCTGTCCTGAGTTCACAGACATCTCATACAAGTCTGTAGGACAAACGGTTCACAAGTTAGTAAAAGGGGGCGTGGTTACTCAATGGGGGCGTGGCTTCAATCAGCAATTAAACAGGGACTCTGTCCTGAGTTCACAGACACTTCATACAAGTCTGTAGGACAAACGGTTCATTAGTTAGTAAAAGGGGGCGTGGCTAATCAAAAGGGGCGGGAATTTATGAAATATTGTTATGAAGACAATCAGTGATGAGCCATCATCATGTATGACAAGTTTGAGGCAGATTGGACAATGTATGGTCAAGTTAAAAGAGTTAACTGTTTTCACTTAAAATGTCTGTGTTGGAGGAGGAGAGAGGGAGGGGGGGAAGCTTTGGTAGCTAAGCAACCACGTGGCCAGGTGGAGTCGACCAATCAGAGCAGAGCAATCAACAGAAACTAACTGTCACTGACAATGCTTTGCTAAAGTGAGCAGCCAGAGGTGGACAAACTGAAAATTCTGGCCTCGAACAGAAAGCATTTTCGGCAAAACCATAATACCTATCACTGATCCGACTTCACTTTGAGCGTCCTGAGTTCTTCCTGAACATCTACATATATTTTTTTTTAAGAAAAATGAAAAAATAGCTTTGTTAGAGCGATCTAAAAAAACTCTTAAATCTGATTATTTCAAAAATCCGCCTGTGTTTTTAATATGGGACTCAATGGGGCAGTTGTTGCGTTTTGGTGGCACTTCTCTGTGTCCTGCGCCCAAACTAAAACTCTGACAGCTTTACCAGAGGATTGTGAGTGAGACCACAAATTTTCCTACGTTTCTATGTATAAATTATTTCTGTAGAGTGAAATTTGCGGCCTGGAGCGCAGTTTTCAAATTTATTTTGTGACAACTCCTTCTCTGCCTCTACACTCTGCTTGATGACATCACCAGTCTAGATTCTGAACATTCCGCGCAATACACACACATGGGAAAATCGCCATCCCCATTAGTTTGGAAAAATGGAAATGTTTTCGCACTTCGTGCGAAAACTATACGTGCAATCGCTCTGAAATTTCACAGGACTAGAGTTAAATTCAGGCCCTACAACTTTCTAAATCGGTTCGGAATTTTACGAGCAACGGTTTGCGAATGGTGAGGCCCCAAAGTTTGCGCAATGCGTTCCGGATGGGCCGAAAAGTGCACGTTTGTGCACGTTGTGCGAAAACGTGCACGCCGATCACTAATAAAAGTCATTCCACACGATTCCCGATTAGGGCGCAACTTTTGACGTTTTTACTTTTTGCGATTTCTCAAAGCTGTGGGACTAGTTACGCGCCAAAGTTTTTACGGAAGAATAATCTATAATATATAATAACTAGAAACAAAATTCCAGGGAAATTTTGGAGTGCCACGGGACTACTGCCGGATGATTCTCGTGGTTTAAATCAGCAGTTAAACAGGGACTCTGTCCTGAGTTCACAGACACCTCATATAAGTCTGTAGGACAAACGGTTCACTAGTTAGTAAAGAGGGGCGTGGCTACTCAAAGGGGGCGTGGCTTCAATCACCAGTCAAACAGGGACTCTGTCCTGAGTCCACAGACACCTCATACAAGTCTGTAGGACAAACGGTTCACTAGTTAGTAAAAAGGGGCGTGGCTACTCAAAGGGGGCGTGGCTTCAATCACCAGTCAAACAGGGACTCTGTCCTGAGTCCACAGACACCTCATACAAGTCTGTAGGACAAACGGTTCACTAGTTAGTTAAAAAGGGGCGTGGCTACTCAAAGGGGGCGTGGCTTCAATCACCAGTCAAACAGGGACTCTGTCCTGAGTTCATAGACACCTCATACAAGTCTGTAGGACAAACGGTTCATTAGTTAAGAAAGGGGGCGTAGCTAATCAAAAAGGGCGGGAATTTATGAAATATTGTTATGTAGACAATCAGTGATGAGCCATCATCATGTATGACAAGTTTGAGGCAGATTGGACAATGTATGGTCAAGTTAAGAGTTAACTGTTTTCAGTTAAAATGTCTGTGTTGGAGGAGGGGAGAGGGAGGGGGGGGGAGCTTTGGTAGCTAAGCAACCACGTGGCCAGGTGGAGTCGACCAATCAGAGCAGAGCAATCAACTGAAATTAACTGTCACTGACAATGCTTTGCTAAAGTGAGCAGCCAGAGGTGGCCAAACTGAAAATTCTGGCCTCGAACAGAAAGCATTTTTGGCAAAACCATAACACCTATCACTAATCTGACTTCACTTTGAGCGTCCTGAGTTCTTCCTGAACGTCTACATATATTTTTTTTTAAGAAAAATGAAAAAATAGCTTTGTTAGAGCGATTTAAAAAAACTCTTACATCTGATTTTTTCAAAAATCCTCACGTGTTTTTAATATGGGACTCAATGGGGCAGTTGATGCGTTTTGGTGGCACTTCTCTGTGTCCTGCGCCCAAACTATAACTCTGACAGCTTTACCAGAGGATTGTGAGTGAGAAGACAAATTTTCCTCCGTTTCTATGTATAAATTATTTCTGTAGAGTGGAATTTGCGGCCTGGAGCGCAGTTTTCAAATTTATTTTTTGACAATTCCTTCTCTCCCTCTCCACTCTGTTTGATGACATCACCACTCTAGAGTCTGAACATTCCGCGCAATACACACACATGGGAAAATCGCCCTCCCCATTAGTTTGGAAAAATGGAAATGTTTTCGCACTTCGTGCGAAAACTATACGTGCAATCGCTTTGAAATTTCACAGGACTAGAGTTAAATTCAGGCCCTACAACTTTCTAAATCGGTTCGGAATTTTACGAGCAACGGTTTGCGAATGGTGAGGCCCCAAATTTGGCGCAATGCGCTCCGGATGGGCCAAAAAGTGCACGTTTGTGCACGTTGTGCGAAAACGTGCACGCCGATCGCTAATAAAAGTCATTCCACACGATTCCCGATTAGGTCGCAACTTTTGACGTTTTTACTTTTCGCGATTTCTCAAAGCTGTGGGACTAGTTACGCGCCAAAGTTTTTACGGAAGAATAATCTATAATAATAATAATAAACACTAGAAACAAAATTCCAGGGAAATTTTGGAGTGCCACGGGACTACTGCCGGATGATTCTCGTGGTTTAAATCAGCAGTTAAACAGGGACTCTGTCCTGAGTTCACAGACACCTCATACAAGTCTGTAGGACAAACGGTTCACTAGTTAGTAAAAAGGGGCGTGGCTACTCAAAAGGGGGCGTGGCTTCAATCACCAGTCAAACAGGGACTCTGTCCTGAGTCCACAGACACCTCATACAAGTCTGTAGGACAACCGGTTCACTAGTTAGTAAAAAGGGGCGTGGCTTCAATCACCAGTAAAACAGGGGCTCTGTTCTGAGTTAGCAGACACCTCATACAAGTCTGTAGGACAAACGGTTTACTAGTTAGTAAAAAGGGGCGTGGCTACTCAAAGGGGGCGTGGCTTCAATCACCAGTCAAACAGGGACTCTGTCCTGAGTTCACAGACACCTCAAACAAGTCTGTAGGACAAACGGTTCACTAGTTCGTAAAAAGGGGCGTGGCTACTCAAAGGGGGCGTGGCTTCAATCACCAGTCAAACAGGGACTCTTCCTGAGTCCACAGACACCTCATACGAGTCTGTAGGACAAACGGTTCACTAGTTAGTAAAAAGGGGCGTGGCTACTCAAAGGGGGCGTGGCTTCAATCACCAGTAAAACAGGGGCTCTGTCCTGAGTTAGCAGACACCTCATACAAGTTTCTAGGACAAACAGTTCATTAGTTAGTAAAAAGGGCGTGGCTAATCAAAAGGGGCGGGGCTATCAATCAACAGTTAGACAGGGACGCTATGCTGAGTAATCTGACACCTCATACAAGTTTCTAGGACAAACGGTTCATTAGTTAAGAAAGGGGGCGTGGCTAATCAAAAAGGGCGGGAATTTATGAAATATTGTTATGTACAACTGGTCAGTGATGAGACATCATCATGCATGACAAGTTTGAAGCAGATTGGACAATGTATGGTCAAGTTATAAGGTCTCGTGTTTAATGAAAGAACACCATGTCTGTTCAGTGAGAATGTCTGTGTTGGAGTGGGGGGGGGGGGGAGTAGGAGGTTGGGGGAGGCTTTGGTAGCTAAGCAACCACGTGGCCAGGTGGAGTCGACCAATCAGAGCAGAGCAATCAACTGAAATTAACTGAAGGTGGAGACAGTCCTGCCACACTGAGCAGCCAGAGGTGGACAAACTGAAAATTCTGGCCTCGAACAGAAAGCATTTTCGGCAAAACCATAATACCTATCACTTATCCGACTTCACTTTGAGCGTCCTGAGTTCTTCCTGAACGTCTACATATATTTTTTTTTAAGAAAAATGAAAAAATAGCTTTGTTAGAGCGATCTAAAAAAAACGGTAAAATCTGATTATTTCAAAAATCCTTGTGTGTTTTTAATATGGGACTCAATGGGGCAGTTGTTGCGTTTTGGTGGCACTTCTCTGTGTCCTGCGCCCAAACTAAAACTCTGACAGCTTTGCCAGAGGATTGTGAGTGAGACTACAAATTTTCCTACGTTTCTATGTACAAATTATTACTGTAGAGTGAAATTTGCGGCCTGGACCGCAGTTTTCAAATTTGTTTTTTGACAACTCCTTCTCTCCCTCTACACTCTGCTTGATGACATCACCAGTCTAGAGTCTGAACATTCCGCGCAATACACACACATGGGAAAATCGCCCTCCCCATTAGTTTAGGAAAATGGAAATGTTTTCGCACTTCGTGCGAAAACTATACGTGCAATCTCTCTGAAATTTCAGAGGACTAGAGTTAAATTCAGGCCCTACAACTTTCTAAATCGGTTCGGGATTTTACGAGCAACGGTTTGCGAATGGCGAGGCCCCAAAGTTGGCGCAATGCGTTCCGGATGGGCCAAAAAGTGCACGTTTGTGCACGTTGTGCGAAAACGTGCGCGCCGATCGCTAATAAAAGTCATTCCACACGATTCCCGATTAGGGCGCAACTTTTGACGTTTTTACTTTTCGCGATTTCTCAAAGCTGTGAGACTAGTTACGCGCCAAAGTTTTTACGGAAGAATAATCTATAACCAGGGAAATTTTGGAGTGCCACGGGACTACTGCCGGATGATTCTCGTGGTTTAAATCAGCAGTTAAACAGGGACTCTGTCCTGAGTTCACAGACACCTCATACAAGTCTGTAGGACAAACGGTTCACTAGTTAGTAAAAGGGGCGTGGCTACTCAAAGGGGGCGTGGCTTTAATCACCATTCACACAGGGACTCTGTCCTGAGTTCACAGACACCTCATATGAGTCTGTACATCAAATGGTTCACAAGTTAGTAAAAAGGGGCGTGGCTACTCAAGGGGGCATGCCTTCAATCACCAGTAAAACAGGGGCTCCGTCCTGAGTTCACAGACACCTCATACAAGTCTGTAGCACAAACGGTTCACTAGTTAGTAAAAAGGGGCGTGGCTACTAAAAAGGGGCGTGGCTTCAATCACCAGTAAAACAGGGGCTCTGTCCTGAGTTCACAGACATCTCATACAAGTCTGTAGGACAAACGGTTCACAAGTTAGTAAAAGGGGGCGTGGTTACTCAATGGGGGCGTGGCTTCAATCAGCAATTAAACAGGGACTCTGTCCTGAGTTCACAGACACTTCATACAAGTCTGTAGGACAAACGGTTCATTAGTTAGTAAAAGGGGGCGTGGCTAATCAAAAGGGGCGGGAATTTATGAAATATTGTTATGAAGACAATGAGTGATGAGCTATCATCATGTATGACAAGTTTGAGGCAGATTGGACAATGTATGGTCAAGTTAAAAGAGTTAACTGTTTTCAGTTAAAATGTCTGTGTTGGAGGAGGGGAGAGGGAGGGGGGGAGGGCTTTGGTAGCTAAGCAACCACGTGGCCAGGTGGAGTCGACCAATCAGAGCAGAGCAATCAACAGAAACTAACTGTCACTGACAATGCTTTGCTAAAGTGAGCAGCCAGAGGTGGACAAACTGAAAATTCTGGCCTCGAACAGAAAGCATTTTTGGCAAAACCATAACACCTATCACTAATCTGACTTCACTTTGAGCGTCCTGAGTTCTTCCTGAACGTCTACCTATATTTTTTTTTAAGAAAAATGAAAAAATAGCTTTGTTAGAGCGATTTAAAAAAACTCTTACATCTGATTTTTTCAAAAATCCTCACGTGTTTTTAATATGGGACTCAATGGGGCAGTTGATGCGTTTTGGTGGCACTTCTCTGTGTCCTGCGCCCAAACTATAACTCTGACAGGTTTACAAGAGGATTGTGAGTGAGAAGACAAATTTTCCTCCGTTTCTATGTATAAATTATTTCTGTAGAGTGGAATTTGCGGCCTGGAGCGCAGTTTTCAAATTTATTTTTTGACAATTCGTTCTCTCCCTCTCCACTCTGCTTGATGACATCACCGCTCTAGAGTCTGAACATTCCGCGCAATACACACACATGGGAAAATCTCCCTCCCCATTAGTTTGGAAAAATGGAAATGTTTTCGCACTTCGTGCGAAAACTATACGTGCAATCGCTTTGAAATTTCACAGGACTAGAGTTAAATTCAGGCCCTACAACTTTCTAAATCGGTTCGGAATTTTACGAGCAACGGTTTGCGAATGGTGAGGCCCCAAAGTTTGCGCAATGCGTTCCGGATGGGCCAAAAAGTGCACGTTTGTGCACGTTGTGCGAAAACGTGCGCGCCGATCGCTAAAAAAAGTCATTCCACACGATTCCCGATTAGGGCGCAACTTTTGACGTTTTTACTTTTCGCGATTTCTCAAAGCTGTGAGACTAGTTACGCGCCAAAGTTTTTACGGAAGAATAATCTATAACTAGAAAATTCCTAAAGAAATTTTGATTGTGTGCTTGCCTCTGGACCGTGACTCTCGTGGCTTATCAAAAGGGGCACGGATTAAACAGGGACTTTCTGCTGAGTACACTCACACCTCATACAAGTCTCTAGGACAAACGGTTCACTAGTTAGTAAAATGGGCGTGGCTTATCAAAAGGGGCGGGGTTATCAATCACCAGTTAAACAGGGACTCTATGCTGAGTAATCTGACATCTTATACAAGTTTCTAGGACAAACGGTTCATTAGTTAGTAAAAGGGGGCGTGGCTAATAAAAAAGGGCGGGAATTTATGAATTATTGTTATGTAGAACTGAAAAGTGATGAACCATCATCATGCATGACAAGTTTGAGGCAGATTGGACAATGTATGGTCAAGTTATAAGGTCTGGTGTTTTATGAAGAAAGCCATGTCTGTTTACTTAGAGTAAACTGACAGTTATCAGTTAGAATGTCTGTGTTGGAGGAGGGGGGGGGCTTTGGTAGCTAAGCAACCACGTGGCCAGGTGGAGTCGACCAATCAGAGCAGAGCAATCAACTGAAATTAACTGACGATGGAGACAGTTCCGCAGACAGAGGTGGACAAACTTGAAATTCTGGCCTCGAACAGAAAGCATTTTCGGCAAAACCATAGTACCTATCATTGATCCGACTTCACTTTGAGCGTCCTGAGTTCTTCCTGAACATCTACATATGTTTTTGTTTTAAGAAAAATGAAAAAATAGCTTTGTTAGAGCGATTTTAAAAAACTGTTAAAATTTTTTTTTGAGAAATCTTCCTTCATTTTTAACATGGGAGCCGATGCGGCAGTTGGTGCATTTTGTTTGAGCATCTGTGCGTCCTGCGCCCAAACTATAACTCTGACAGCTTTACCAGAGGATTGTGAGTGAGAGGACAAATTTTCCTACGTTTCTATGTATAAATTATTTCTGTAGAGTGAAATTTGCGGCCTGGAGCGCAGTTTTCAAATTTATTTTTTGACAATTCTTTCTCTCCCTCTACACTCTGTTTGATGACTTCCCCACTCTAGAGTCTCCATAGGGTTACATTGGGGGGATTTTTTGACGTGTTTTTGCCCAATAATTTGAAAACCGTTTGTCGAAACCCTTATAAAAGTCATAGCACACTTGTCATGGGCGAGCCGGTCGATTTGATACCATTTTTGTGTATGTGCGACCAAAACTCTGGGAGGAGTAGTCGACCGAAAAATGACACGGAAGAAACGGAAGAAAAATAATAATAAAAATAGTCCCGGTGAATAGTAGTTAGTGTGCTTTTGCAAGCAAGCACACAAAATAATAATAAACATGAGCAATAAGAGATGCCTCGAGCTTCGCTCGAGGCACTCATCCTCACTGCTTGCAGTGAAGATGAGTGCCTCGCTGCTCAGCCGTGGCACTAATAATAACTAGAAACAAAATTCCAGGGAAATTTTGGAGTGCCACGGGACTACTGCCGGATGATTCTCGTGGCTTAAATCAGCAGTTAAACAGGGACTCTGTCCTGAGTTCACAGACACCTCATACAAGTCTGTAGGACAAACGGTTCACTAGTTAGTAAAAGGGGCGTGGCTACTCAAAAGGGGCGGGGAAATAAACCACCAGTTAAACAGGGATTCTGTCCTGAGTTCACAAACACCTCATACAAGTCTGTAGGACAAACGGTTCACAAGTTAGTAAAAGGGGGCGTGGCTACACAATGGGGGCGTGGCTTCAATCAGCAATTAAACAGGGACTCTGTCCTGAGTTCACAGACACCTCATACAAGTCTGTAGGACAAACGGTTCATTAGTTAGTAAAAGGGGGCGTGGCTAATCAAAAGGGGCGGGAATTTATGAAATATTGTTATGTAGACAATCAGTGATGAGCTATCATCATGTATGACAAGTTTGAGGCAGATTGGACAATGTATGGTCAAGTTAAAAGAGTTAACTGTTTTCAGTTAAAATGTCTGTGTTGGAGGAGGGGAGGGGGGGGGGGGGCTTTGGTAGCTTAGCAACCACGTGGCCAGGTGGAGTCGACCAATCAGAGCAGAGCAATCAACAGAAACTAACTGTCACTGACAATGCTTTGCTAAAGTGAGCAGCCAGAGGTGGACAAACTGAAAATTCTGGCCTCGAACAGAAAGCATTTTTGGCAAAACCATAATACCTATCACTTATCCGACTTCACTTTGAGCGTCCTGAGTTCTTCCTGAACATCTACATATATTTTTTTTAAGAAAAATGAAAAAATAGCTTTGTTAGAGCGATCTAAAAAAACTGTTAAATCAGATTTTTTTAAATTCCTCGTGTGTTTTTAATATGGGACTTAATGGGGCAGTTGATGCATTTTGGTGGCGCTTCTCTGTGTCCTGCGCCCAAACTATAACTCTGACAGCTTTACCAGAGGATTGTGAGTGAGACCACAAATTTTCCTCCGTTTCTATGTATAAATTATTTCTATAGAGTGAAATTTGCGGCCTGGAGCGCAGTTTTCAAATTAATTTTTTGACAACTCCTTCTCTCCCTCTCCACTCTGCTTGATGACATCACCAGTCTAGAGTCTGAACATTCCGCGCAATACACACACATGGGAAAATCGCCCTCCCCATTAGTTTGGAAAAATGGAAATGTTTTCGCACTTCGTGCGAAAACTATACGTGCAATCGCTTTGAAATTTCACAGGACTAGAGTTAAATTCAGGCCCTACAACTTTCTAAATCGGTTCGGAATTTTACGAGCAACGGTTTGCGAATGGTGAGGCCCCAAAGTTGGCGCAATGCGTTCCGGATGGGCCGAAAAGTGCACGTTTGTGCACGTTGTGCGAAAACGTGCGCGGCGATCGCTAAAAAAAGTCATTCCACACGATTCCCGATTAGGGCGCTACTTTTGACGTTTTTACTTTTCGCGATTTCTCAAAGCTGTGGGACTAGTTACGCGCCAAAGTTTTTACGGAAGAATAATCTATATATAATAATAATAATAATAATAATAAACATGAGCAATAATAAGAGATGCCTCGTGCTTCGCACGAGGCACTCATCCTCACTGCTTGCAGTGAAGATGAGTGCCTCGCTGCTCAGCCGTGGCACTAATAAACATGAGCAATAATAAGAGATGCCTCGTGCTTCGCACGAGGCACTCATCCTCACTGCTTGCAGTGAAGATGAGTGCCTCGCTGCTCAGCCGTGGCACTAATAAATAAATAATAAACATGAGCAATAATAAGAGATGCCTCGTGCTTCGCACGAGGCACTCATCCTCACTGCTTGCAGTGAAGATGAGTGCCTCGCTGCTCAGCCGTGGCACTAACTAGAAAATTCCTAAAGAAATTTTGATTGTGTGCTTGCCTCTGGACCATCATTCTCGTGGCTCAAATCAACAGTCAAACTGGGATTCTGTCCTGAGTTCACAGATACCTCATACAAGTCTGTAGGACAAACGGTTCACAAGTTACTAAAAGGGGGCGTGGTCACTCAAAGGGGGCGTGGCTTGAGTCAGCAGTTAAACAGGGACTCTGTCCTGAGTTCACAGACACCTCATACAAGTCTCTAGGACAAACGGTTCATTAGTTATGAAAGGGGGCGTGGCTAATCAAAAGGGGCGGGGTTATCAATCACCAGTTAAACAGGGACTTCATGCCAAGTAATCTGACACCTTATACAAGTTTCTAGGACAAATGGTTCATTATTTATGAAAGGGGGCGTGGCTAATCAAAAAGGGCGGGAATTTATGAAACATTGTTCTGTATAAGTGGTCAGTGATGAACCATCATCATGCATGACAAGTTTGAGGCAGATTGGACAATGTATGGTCAAGTTATAAGGTCTCGTGTTTTATGAAGAAAGCCATGTCTGTTTACTTAGAGTAAACTAACAGTTATCAGTTAGAATGTCTGTGTTGGAGGGGGGAGGGGGGAGGCTTTGGTAGCTAAGCAACCACGTGGCCAGGTGGAGTCGACCAATCAGAGCAGAGCAATCAACTGAAATTAACTGACGATGGAGACAGTTCCATCAAAGTGAGCAGACAGAGGTGGACAAACTGAAAATTCTGGCCTCGAACAGAAAGCATTTTCGGCAAAACCATAATACCTATCATTGATCCGACTTCACTTTGAGCGTCCTGAGTTCTTCCTGAACATCTACATATGTTTTTTTTTAAGAAAAATGAAAAAATAGCTTTGTTAGAGCGATTTTAAAAAACTGTTAAATTTTTTTTTTGAGAAATCTTCCTTCATTTTTAATATGGGAGCCGATGCGGCAGTTGGTGCATTTTGTTTGAGCATCTGTGCGTCCTGCGCCCAAACTATAACTCTGACAGATTTACCAGAGGATTGTGAGTGAGAGGACAAATTTTCCTACGTTTCTATGTATAAATTATTTCTGTAGAGTGAAATTCGCGGCCTGGAGCGCAGTTTTCAAATTTATTTTTTGACAATTCGTTCTCTCCCTCTACACTCTGTTTGATGACATCACCGCTCTAGACTCTCCATAGGGTTACATTGGGGGGATTTTTTGACGTGTTTTTGCCCAATAATTTGAAAACCGTTTGTCGAAACCCTTATAAAAGTCATAGCACCCTTGTCATGGGTGAGCCGGTCGATTTGATACCTTTTTTGTGTATGTGTGGCCAAAACTCTGGGAGGAGTAGTCGACCGAAAAATGACACGGAAGAAACGGAAGAAGAACTAGAAAATTCCTAAAGAAATTTTGATTGTGTGCTTGCCTCTGGACCGTGACTCTCGTGGCTTATCAAAAGGGACAGGGATTAAACAGGGACTTTCTGCTGAGTGCACTGACACCTCGTACAAGTCTCTAGGACAAACGGTTCACTAGTTAGTAAAAGGGGGCATGGCTAATCAAAAAGGGCGGGAATTTATGAAATATTGTTATGTATAAGTGGTCAGTGATGAACCATCATCATGCTTGACAAGTTTGAGGAAGATTGGACAATGTATGGTCAAGTTATAAGGTCTCGTGTTTTATGAAGAAAGCCATGTCTGTTTACTTAGAGTAAACTGACAGTTATCAGTTAGAATGTCTGTGTTGGAGGAGGGAGGGGGGAGGGGGGAGGCTTTGGTAGCTAAGCAACCACGTGGCCAGGTGGAGTCGACCAATAAGAGCAGAGCAATCAACTGAAATTAACTGCTGTTGGAGAAAGTTCCGCAGACAGAGGTGGACAAACTGAAATTTCTGGCCTCGAACAGAAAGCATTTTTGGCAAAACCATAATACCTATCATTGATCCGACTTCACTTCGAGCGTCCTGAGTTCTTCCTGAACATCTACATATGTTTTTTTTTAAGAAAGATGAAAAAATAGCTTTGTTAGAGCGATTTAAAAAAACGGTTAAATTTTTTTTTTGAGAAATCTTCCTTCATTTTTAATATGGGAGCCGATGCGGCAGTTGGTGCGTTTTGTTTGTGCATCTGTGCATCCTGCGCCCAAACTATAACTCTGACAGCTTTACCAGAGGATTGTGAGTGAGAGGACAAATTTTCCTACGTTTTTATGTATAAATTATTTCTGTAGAGTGAAATTTGCGGCCTGGAGTGCAGTTTTCAAATAAATTTTTTGACAATTCGTTCTCTCCCTCTACACTCTGTTTGATGACTTCTCCACTCTAGACTCTCCATAGGGTTACATTGGGGGGATTTTTTGACGTGTTTTTGCCCAATAATTTGAACACCGTTTGTCGAAACCCTTAGAAAAGTCATAGCACACTTGTCATGGCCGAGCCGGGCGATTTGATACCTTTTTTGTGAATGTGCGACCAAAACTCTGGGAGGAGTAGTCGACCGAAAAATGACACGGAAGAAACGGAAGATTAAAAATAACTAGAAAATTTCTAAAGAAATTTTGATTGTGTGCTTGCCTCTGGACCGTCATTCTCGTGGCTCAAATCAACAGTCAAACAGTGACTCTGTCCTGAGTTCACAGACACCTCATACATGTCTGTAGGACAAACGCTTCACAAGTTAGTAAAAGGGGGCGTGGTCACTCAAAGGGGGCGTGGCTTGAATCAGCAGTTAAAAAGGGACTCTGTCCTGAGTTCACAGACACCTCATACAAGTATCTAGGAGAAACGGTTCATTAGTTATGAAAGGGGGCGTGGCTAATCAAAAGGGGCGGGGTTATCAATCACCAGTTAAACAGGGACTTCATGCCGAGTAATATGACACCTTATACAAGTTTCTAGGACAAACGGTTCATTAGTTATGAAAGGGGGCGTGGCTAATCAAAAAGGGCGGGAATTTATGAAATATTGTTATGTGTAAGTGGTCAGTGATGAACCATCATCATGCTTGGCAAGTTTGAGGAAGATTGGACAATGTATGGTCAAGTTATAAGGTCTCATGTTTTATGAAGTCTGTTCACTTAGAGTAAACTGACAGTTATCAGTTAGAATGTCTGTGTTGGAGGAGGGAGGGGGGAGGGGGGAGGGGGGAGGCTTTGGTAGCTAAGCAACCACGTGGCCAGCTGGAGTCGACCAATAAGAGCAGAGCAATCAACTGAAATTAACTGCTGTTGGAGACAGTTCTGTAGACAGAGGTGGACAAACTGAAAATTCTGGCCTCGAACAGAAAGCATTTTTGGCAAAACCATAATACCTATCATTGATCCGACTTCACTTTGAGCGTCCTGAGTTCTTCCTCAACATCTACATATGTTTTTTTTAAGAAAGATGAAAAAATAGCTTTGTTAGAGCGATTTAAAAAAACTGTTAAATTTTTTTTTTGAGAAATCTTCCTTCATTTTTAATATGGGAGCCGATGCGGCAGTTGGTGCATTTTGTTTGAGCATCTGTGCGTCCTGCGCCTAAACTATAACTCTGACAGCTTTACCAGAGGATTGTGAGTGAGAGGACAAATTTTCCTACGTTTCTATGTATAAATTATTTCTGTAGAGTGAAATTTGCGGCCTGGAGCGCAGTTTTCAAATTTATTTTTTGACAATTCTTTCTCTCCCTCTACACTCTGTTTGATGACTTCCCCACTCTAGACTCTCCATAGGGTTACATTGGGGGGATTTTTTGACGTGTTTTTGCCCAATAATTTGAAAACCGTATGTCGAAACCCTTAGAAAAGTCATAGCACACTTGTCATGGGCGAGCCGGTCGGTTTGATACCTTTTTTGTGTATGTGCGGCCAAAACTCTGGGAGGAGTAGTCGGCCGAAAAAACAACACGGAAGAAACGGAAGAAAAAGAATAAAAATAAGCCCACGGAATAATAGTTAGTGTGCTTTTGCAAGCAAGCACACAAAACTAGAAAATTCCTAAAGAAATTTTGATTGTGTGCTTGCCTCTGGACCGTGACTCTCGTGGCTTATCAAAAGGGGCAGGGATTAAACAGGGACTTTCTGCTGAGTGCACTCACACCTCATACAAGTCTCTAGGACAAACGGTTCACTAGTTAGTAAAATGGGCGTGGCTTATCAAAAGGGGCGGGGTTATCAATCACCAGTTAAACGGACTCTATGCTGAGTAATCTGACATCTTATACAAGTTTCTAGGACAAACGGTTCATTAGTTAGTAAAAGGGGGCGTGGCTAATAAAAAGGGCGGGAATTTATGAATTATTGTTATGTGGAACTGAAAAGTGATGAACCATCATCATGCATGACAAGTTTGAGGCAGATTGGACAATGTATGGTCAAGTTATAAGGTCTCATGTTTTATGAAGTCTGTTTACTTAGAGTAAACTGACAGTTATCAGTTAGAATGTCTGTGTTGGAGGAGGGGGGGGCTTTGGTAGCTAAGCAACCACGTGGCCAGGTGGAGTCGACCAATCAGAGCAGAGCAATCAACTGAAATTAACTGACGATGG
Source organism: Centropristis striata (assembly GCF_030273125.1). NCBI lineage: Eukaryota > Metazoa > Chordata > Actinopteri > Perciformes > Serranidae > Centropristis > Centropristis striata. The sequence goes on along the minus strand of NC_081520.1, from coordinate 28,305,274 downwards.
AGACAGTTCCATCAAAGTGAGCAGACAGAGGTCGACAAACTTGAAATTCTGGCCTCGAACAGAAAGCATTTTCGGCAAAACCATAATACCTATCATTGATCCGACTTCACTTTGAGCGTCCTGAGTTCTTCCTGAACATCTACATATGTTTTTTTTTAAGAAAAATGAAAAAATAGCTTTGTTAGAGCGATTTTAAAAAACTGTTACATTTTTTTTTTGAGAAATCTTCCTTCATTTTTAATATGGGAGCCGATGCGGCAGTTGGTGCATTTTGTTTGAGCATCTGTGCGTCCTGCGCCCAAACTATAACTCTGACAGCTTTACCAGAGGATTGTGAGTGAGAGGACAAATTTTCCTACGTTTCTATGTATAAATTATTTCTGTAGAGTGAAATTTGCGGCCTGGAGCGCAGTTTTCAAATTTATTTTTTGACAATTCTTTCTCTCCCTCTACACTCTGTTTGATGACTTCTCCACTCTAGACTCTCCATAGGGTTACATTGGGGGGATTTTTTGACGTGTTTTTGCCCAATAATTTGAAAACCGTTTGTCGAAACCCTTATAAAAGTCATAGCACACTTGTCATGGGCGAGCCGGTCGATTTGATACCTTTTTTGTGTATGTGCGACAAAAACTCCGGGAGGAGTAGTCGACCGAAAAACAACACGGAAGAAACGGAAGAATAATAAAAAGAAGTAGAAATAAGCCCGGTGAATAGTAGTTAGTGTGCTTTTGCAAGCAAGCACACAAAACTAGAAAATTTCTAAAGAAATTTTGATTGTGTGCTTGCCTCTGGACCATCATTCTCGTGGCTCAAATCAACAGTCAAACAGTGACTCTGTCCTGAGTTCACAGATACCTCATACAAGTCTGTAGGACAAACGGTTCACAAGTTAGTAAAAGGGGGCGTGGTCACTCAAAGGGGGCGTGGCTTGAATCAGCAGTTAAACAGGGACTCTGTCCTGAGTTCACAGACACCTCATACAAGTCTCTAGGACAAACGGTTCATTAGTTATGAAAGGGGGCGTGGCTAATCAAAAGGGGCGGGAATTTATGAAACATTATTATGTATAAGTGGTCAGTGATGAACCATCATCATGCTTGGCAAGTTTGAGGAAGATTGGACAATGTATGGTCAAGTTATAAGGTCTCATGTTTTATGAAGTCTGTTCACTTAGAGTAAACTGACAGTTATCAGTTAGAATGTCTGTGTTGGAGGGGGGAGGGGGGAGGCTTTTGTAGCTAAGCAACCAGGTGGCCAGGTGGAGTCGACCAATAAGAGCAGAGCAATCAACTGAAATTAACTGACAGTTCCTTCACAGTGAGCAGACAGAGGTCGACAAACTGAAAATTCTGGCCTCGAACAGAAAGCATTTTTGGCAAAACCATAATAGCTATCATTGATCAGACTTCACTTTGAGCGTCCTGAGTTCTTCCTGAACATCTACATATATTTTTTTTAAAGAAAGATGAAAAAATAGCTTTGTTAGAGCGATTTTAAAAAACTGTAAAAAAAATTTTGGGGAGAAATCTTCCTGCATTTTTAATATGGGAGCCAATGAGGCAGTTGATGTGTTTTGTTTGTGCATCTGTGCGTCCTGCGCCAAAACTATAACTCTGACAGCTTTACCAGAGGATTGTGAGTGAGAGGACAAATTTTCCTACGTTTCTATGTATAAATTATTTCTGTAGAGTGAAATTTGCGGCCTGGAGCGCAGTTTTCAAATTTATTTTTTGACAATTCCTTCTCTCCCTCTACACTCTGTTTGATTACATCCCCACTCTAGACTCTCCATAGGGTTACATTGGGGGGATTTTTTGACGTGTTTTTTCCCAATAATTTGAAAACCGTTTGTCGGAACCCTTATAAAAGTCATAGCACACTTGTCATGGGCGAGCCGGTCGGTTTGATACCTTTTTTGTGTATGTGCGAGCAAAACTCTGGGAGGAGTAGTCGACCGAAAAAACACCACGGAAGAAACGGAAGAATAATAATAAGACATAAGCCCGGTGAATAGTAGTTAGTGTGCTTTTGCAAGCAAGCACACAAAATAAAAATAGTCCCGGTGAATAGTAGTTAGTGTGCTTTTGCAAGCAAGCACACAAAATAAGCCCGGTGAATAGTAGTTAGTGTGCTTTTGCAAGCAAGCACACAAAACTAGAAAATTTCTAAAGAAATTTTGATTGTGTGCTTGCCTCTGGACCGTGACTCTCGTGGCTTATCAAAAGGGGCAGGGATTAAACAGGGTCTTTCTGCTGAGTGCACTGACACCTCATACAAGTCTCTAGGACAAACGGTTCATTGGTTATGAAAGGGGGCGTGGCTAATCAAAAAGGGCGGGAATTTATGAAATATTGTTATGTATAAGTGGTCAGTGATGAACCATCATCATGCTTGACAAGTTTGAGGCAGATTGGACAATGTATGGTCAAGTTATAAGGTCTCATGTTTTATGAAGAACAACATGTCTGTTTACTTAGAGTAAACTGACAGTTATCAGTTAGAATGTCTGTGTTGGAGGAGGGGAGGAGGGAGCGGGGAGGCTTTGGTAGCTAAGCAACCACGTGGCCAGGTGGAGTCGACCAATAAGAGCAGAGCAATCAACTGAAATTAACTGCTGTTGGAGAAAGTTCCGCAGACAGAGGTGGACAAACTGAAATTTCTGGCCTCGAACAGAAAGCATTTTTGGCAAAACCATAATACCTATCATTGATCCGACTTCACTTTGAGCGTCCTGAGTTCTTCCTGAACATCTACATATGTTGTTTTTTTTAAGAAAGATGAAAAAATAGCTTTGTTAGAGCGATTTAAAAAAAACGTTAAATTTTTTTTGGGGAGAAATCTACCTGCATTTTTAATATTGGAGCCAATGAGGCAGTTGGTGCGTTTTGTTTGTGCATCTGTGCGTCCTGCGCCAAAACTATAACTCTGACAGCTTTACCAGAGGATTGTGAGTGAGAGGACAAATTTTCCTACGTTTCTATGTATAAATTATTTCTGTAGAGTGAAATTTGCGGCCTGGAGCGCAGTTTTCAAATTTATTTTTTGACAATTCCTTCTCTCCCTCTACACTCTGTTTGATGACATCCCCACTCTAGACTCTCCATAGGGTTACATTGGGGGGATTTTTTGACGTGTCTTTGCCCAATAATTTGAAAACCGTTTGTCGAAACCCTTATAAAAGTCATAGCACACTTGTCATGGGCGAGCCGGTCGATTTGATACCTTTCTTGTGTATGTGTGGCCAAATCTCTGGGAGGAGTAGTCGACCGAAAAATGACACGGAAGAAACGGAAGAAGAATAAGCCCACGGAATAACAATTAGTGTGCTTTTGCAAGCACACAAAATAAAAATAGTCCCGGTGAATAGTAGTTAGTGTGCTTTTGCAAGCAAGCACACAAAATAATAAGACATAAGCCCGGTGAATAGTAGTTAGTGTGCTTTTGCAAGCAAGCACACAAAATAAGCCCACGGAATAACAATTAGTGTGCTTTTGCAAGCACACAAAACTAGAAAATTTCTAAAGAAATTTTGATTGTGTGCTTCCCTCTGGACCGTGACTCTCGTGGCTTATCAAAAGGGGCAGGGATTAAACAGGGACTTTCTGCTGAGTGCACTGACACCTCGTACAAGTCTCTAGGACAAACGGTTCAATAGTTAGTAAAAGGGGGCGTGGCTAATCAAAGGGGCGGGGTTATCAATCACCAGTTAAACAGGGACTCTATGCCGAGTAATCTGACACTTCATACAAGTTTCTAGGACAAACAGTTCATTAGTTATGAAAGGGGCGTGGCTAATCAAAAAGGGCGGGAATTTATGACACATTGTTATGTAGAACTGGTAAATGATGAACCATCATCATGCTTGACAAGTTTGAGGAAGATTGGACAATGTATGGTCAAGTTATAAGGTCTCATGTTTTATGAAGTCTGTTCACTTAGAGTAGACTGACAGTTATCAGTTAGAATGTCTGTGTTGGAGGAGGGAGGGGGGAGGGGGGAGGCTTTGGTAGCTAAGCAACCAGGTGGCCAGGTGGAGTCGACCAATAAGAGCAATCAACTGAAATTAACTGACAGTTCCGTCACAGTGAGCAGACAGAGGTCGACAAACTGAAAATTCTGGCCTCGAACAGAAAGCATTTTTGGCAAAACCATAATACCTATCATTGATCCGACTTCACTTTGAGCGTCCTGAGTTCTTCCTGAACATCTACATATGTTTTTTTTTTTTAAGAAAGATGAAAAAATAGCTTTGTTAGAGCGATTTAAAAAAACTGTAAAAACATTTTTTGGGAGAAATCTTCCTGCATTTTTAATATGGGAGCCAATGAGGCAGTTGGTGCGTTTTGTTTGTGCATCTGTGCGTCCTACGCCCAAACTGGAGCACAGTTTTCAAATTTATTTTTTGACAATTCGTTCTCTCCCTCTACACTCTGTTTGATGACATCACCACTCTAGACTCTCCATAGGGTTACATTGGGGGGATTTTTTGACGTGGTTTTTCCCAATAATTTGAAAACCGTTTGTCGAAACCCTTAGAAAAGTCATAGCACACTTGTCATGGGCGAGCCGGTCGATTTCATACCTTTTTTGTGTATGTGCGACCAAAACTCTGGGAGGAGTAGTCGACCGAAAAATGACACGGAAGAAACGGAAGATTAAAAATAAAAATAGTCCCGGTGAATAGTAGTTAGTGTGCTTTTGCAAGCAAGCACACAAAATAAGCCCACGGAATAACAATTAGTGTGCTTTTGCAAGCAAGCACACAAAATAAGCCCACAGAATAAAAATTAGTGTGCTTATGCAAGCAAGCACACAAAATAAAAATAAGCCCACGGAATAACAATTAGTGTGCTGCAAGCAAGCCCACAAAATAAGCCCACAAAATAACAATTACGGTGCTTTTGCAAGCAAGCACACCAAATCAGCCAGGTGAATAGTAGTTAGTGTGTTTTTGCAAGCAAGCACACAAAATAAGCCCATGGAATAACAATTAATGTGCTTTTGCAAGCAAGCACACAAAATGAGCCCACGGGATAACAATTAGTGTGCTTTTGCAAGCACACAAAATTATATAATAAATACATATTCTTCATGATCTGTGTGCAAAAATTAATTGTTTCATTCATTCATAGAGTAACTAAAGCTGCTGAATAACTGAAAGAACTGAACGAGAAAGTTACAGACTGAAGGACAGTCAACCAGCTGACTGACTGTTAACCGGTGAACCAAACAGTGAAACAGTCAGTAAACAGTTAAACACGTAAACAGTCAGTAAACAGTTAAACATGTAAACAGTCAGTTAGCTTGTAGCTGTTAGCTTACCTGGTCTGTGTCCACGTGTTTTCCCTCACGTGCTGCTCCACGTAATGCCGTGGTTGTAGTTTTTAGAGTAACAATTTAAACTACAAAATACACTCAAACACACAAACGAGCAAACTAACAGAGCAGTAAAACAGCCAGCAGCAGCAGTCAACGGAGAGTCAGACCGGAGCCAGAAGGGGCGGGGCTTCATATTAACTTTGGCGCGTCTCTGCGGGGCGGGGCTGGTTACGGGCTCGTGCCCCGCTCACACGAGCCGCCCGGGTGAAGAATAACGAGCACACACAAGAGGAAAACATGTGGAGGTAATCCACCAATAGGAGCGCAGAGAAGTGTGACTGGATGCGGTATCAACCAATCACAGAGCAGAATCTTCGTCCGCTGTTAAAAAATTAAATGAGTTCAGATGTAATATGTAATATAAACGTCTTCTGCTTTTAATTATTTATGATAATAAAAATAATAATAAGAATGATTTAAACGTTAAAATATTAATGTAACATGAAGTCTTTATAAAAAAAAATGTTTTGATCTATGGTGGGGTTTTAAAAAAAAACATTTTGTAATTGTATTTATTAAAATTAATTTTTGGTATTATTGAATCATTTATTTGAGACGTTCAGGGACCTCCGGTTTATTTATTCTTGTTTCAACTTTATTTATTTTTTTACAGAAGCTTTAATACAAACAAAGAAACTTTGTGAGTTTCATCCAATCAGAAGCTGAGGAGACATTTTCAAAAATAAAATGTTGAAAAGGTTTTTAAGAGTTATTTTTATTTCATTTATTTTACATAAACACATTTCCCAGAATCCCTCTGAACACACAGCTTGAATGAACTGAGGCAGCGTGTGCGTGTCTACAGTGTGATCTCCTGCAGCTCCTTCAGCAGCTGCTCCTCCTTCTGAACTTTCTCTAGCTGAGGAAACAAACACACCTTTAGTCCTCATCACTCATCAATAATCTGTCAGATTAAACATTTGTTCATTTTTGTAAATAAATATATTTTTTAAATGTATGTATGTATTTTTTTTTTAATTTTCTCTGCATTCACACATTTATTTCCACAAATTCATTTATCTCTGGATTATTTCTTTATTCATGAAATAAAATAAATCATTAATAAATATGGGGGTGAAAAATACATAAAAAGGTAAATAAATAAAAAAAGTTAAAAAATTAAATTGATTTATAGAGTTGAAAATTACGACAAATAAATAAATAGGAAAATTAAATTAATCAGGGAATTAATACAAAGTTAAATAAAGTAAGAATTACATTTGAAATATCCCTTGATTTACTTTTTGGTGAATTTAATGGCATTATATATGAATATATATATATATATATATATATATATAGATGAACATCACCTGGTTCTTCTGCAGAACTTTCCCCGCCGCCTGCTGATCCTTCAGCTCCTCAATCGCCTTCAACTTCTGAAACAGCCAATCACAGCTCAGCATGACCGACCAATCACACATTATTATTATTATTGTCATTATTACATATTATTATTATTATTATTATGTCTTCACCTTCTTCAGGTTTTTGATCTTCTTGTCGGTCTCCGGGTCGCCACTGCTCGGCTCTGATTGGCTGTCGCTGACGGGGGCGGGGTCAGAGGGAGGTTCAGGTTTGGCCTCCTGCTGAATCATTATTATCATTATTATTATTATTATTATTATTATTATTATTATTATTATTGTTATTATTATTGGCTGACAGCTGATTGGCTGACAGCAGCTCACCTGTTTGGCTTTCTTGGCTTCTCTCTTCTTCTGGTTCTTCAGAGCCGACTTGGACAAAGACTTCTCTGCTGCAGGACGCAGGTTCTGAGGAGGCTCCTCCTCATGCTGACACCACCACCACAACAACAACAACAACACCACACCACATGGGGTTAAAGTCAGCTGACTGCAGCTCTGACAGCAATGAGATTGAGATTAATCTTAAATGAATAAACAGATCCAAAGGATAGTCTGTCTGATGTTAAATCTGTGTTTTTCTGGCTGGACTCTGGTTCAGCAGCATTACCATTATTAACAGCGTGCTGTGTCAGGATGCAGTGCATGCTGGGGGTTGTAGTTCTTTGTGTGTGAAGCTGCAGTGCATGCTGGGAGCTGTAGTTCTGTGTGTGAGGCTGCAGTGTATGCTGGGAGCTGTAGTTCTGTGTGTGAGGCTGCAGTACAAGCTCGGGGCTGTAGTTCTGTGTGTGGCTGCAGTGCATGCTGGGCACTGTAGGTGTGTGTGTGTGTGTGTGTGTGTGTGGCTGCAGTGCATGCTGGGAGCTGTAGTTGTGTGTGTGAGGCTGCATTGCATGCTGGGAGCAGTAGTCGTGACTCACCAGTTTGGCGCTGGGTGTGGCAGGCAGGTGTCTGAGTGCGGGGGGGCGGTAGGCGGTTGTGGGTGGGGCCTGCGTGCTGCCCAGCCCGCTGGGCGCTGTCTGGTACCTGACGGGCCGTTCGGGGAAGCTTCCGTCGGGGAACGGCTGCCAGCGGACCTCCCAGAGCTCCGCCCCCTCCACCGCATCCCGCTGTAGCAGCACGGAGCCTGTGTAGTGCCAGATCTTAAAGCCATTACTGACCCGCAGCCGCGGCGAGCATGTCGCTGTGACAACATGCTCGCCGTCCGGACACCAGGAGAAGTGGGTGGCGTCCGGTGCCTGAGGCTTGGACACCTGCAGGGGGCAGGGCAAGAAGAGGGGGGGTGGGGCAAGAGGTGAGAGCACGCAGAGCGCCAACGGCAGGTTCTACTTCGTGTCTGTTTCCCAGTATAAAGGATCCTCAGGCTGGATCTGAAGGATTCTATGTCATCGACTGCTGAAAGACTGTCCTGATGTCCAGGATCCTCCAGAGGACAGAGTCCTTCTGTTGATAATTGTGTGTATCCTCAGTGTCCCGAGTACCTATAATGCCTTGCGGTCACCGGTCTACCGGGAGATTAAAAATGGCTAGCGAAGAAACAGCAGCGCCGGCAGAGCAATATGAATTTAAATATATTTAAAGTTTACACTGAATATTTGTTATCACATAACTTACAAAAACTGATCAAAGTCAAACAAAACATGCATAAACAAATACCAGAATATTTAGCTAAAGATAATAAACATCATGTCGATACATTACCAGTTAAGTTAATTGATGCTGTCGGCTAAAGTTAATTAATGTAAATTCAAGAGGTCTCAAACTGATCCAGGAAAGGGCCAAGTGGGCGGCTGCAGGTTTTTGTTCCAACCTAGCAAGAGCACACCTGATATGACTAATCAACCGAGTGAAGACAGCTTAGGTGATTAGATGAGTGAGGTCATGTGTGCTCCTGCTTGGTTGGAATGAAAACCTGCAGCCAGTTGGCCCTTTCCTGGATCGGTTTGAGACCTAAAGTATACGTAGCTATGCCATTCAGAGTTATACATGCGTTTATTGTGTTAACAGACTGACAGTCCGCTATTATCCGTTATTGTTACTTATAAATAATGGTTATTTATAAATAGCTGTTATTGTTCTGTAAAATTAAAAAAAAAGAGAACTAGAAAATCTTCATGGTGAGTTCTGCTCCAGGGTCAGTGAAATATTCAGGTTTAATCCACTTTATGGCTTTTACTTGCTAAATCGTGGAGATTCAACCTTAAAGCTTTCTTCTTCTATCTTCTTCCATTTCCACTAATATGTGTCAGTGAGCTGATGCCAAAGACACATGTCTCAACTGGTTTAAAAAAGGCAGCACTGAATTTAAACAGACCGTCCTGTTACACAATGAATCAGACCTGCATACGAGCATTAGTGGTTCTACCAGAGAGAGGAAGGACTCTGGAGGACCCGACGACGAAGGAGGGTCCTGGACATAGGGATACAGCCTGTCTGTCTGTGTACAGGCACATCTCAAAAAAATAGAATATCATGAAAAAGTTCAATATTTTTTGGCAATTATTTCAGAAAGTGAGTTTAGTTGTAATTTTGATGATTATGGCTTACAGATAATGAACACACAAAACTCAGTGTTTCAGAAAATTAGAATATTACATAAGATAAATTAAAAAAAAGGATATTTTAAACACAAATGTCAGGCTTCTGAAAAGTATGTTCATTTCTATACACTCAATACTTTGTTGGGCTCCTTTTGCATGAATTACTGCATTAATACGGCGTGGCATGGAGGTGATCAGCCTACAGCACCATGTTGCTTTTATAGCAGCCTTCAGGTCATCTGGTGTCTCTTCCTCTTGACAACAGCCCATAGACTCCTATGGGGTTCAGTTCAGCAGAGTTTGCTGGCCAGTCCAGCCCAGTAACACCATGGTCATTGAACCAGCTTTTGGTACCTTTGCCAGTGTGGGCAGGTGCCAAGTCCTGCTGGAAAATGAAATCAGCATCTCCGAAGAGCTCTAAAATGTCCTGGTAGATGGCTGCGTTGACTGTGGACTTCAGAAAACAGTGGACCAACACCAGCAGAGGACATGGCCCCAAATCACCACTGACTGTGTACTCCAATATTGGACTTTTCACAAGATTCACATTTTCTGAGACACTGAGTTTTGTGTTTTAATTATCTCTGAACCAGAATCATCAAAATTACATGAAAAACAGGCTTGAAATATTTCACTCTATATGTAATGAATCTATATAATGTATGAGTTTCACTTTCTGAAATGATTGACAAAAAATATTGAACTTTTTCATGATATTCTAATTTTTTGAGATGCACCTGTACTTCTTGTCTGTCTGTGAACTTCCTGTCTGTTCTTCTTCACCTGTTTGTATTTCTTCACGTCCCAGACCTCCATCTGTCCTCGCAGGTTCCCGAAGCCAGCGAGGACCAGGATGTTCCCCTGAGGACTGAGAGTCAGAGACAAGGATTAATGATGATCCGAAGAACGCCGTGAATCGTGTTGATGTGTGGTGGCGTGTTGATGTGTGGTGGCATGCTGATGTGTTGACGTGTTGATGTGTAGTGGCGTGTTGATGCGTTGTGGCGTGTTGATGCGTGGTGGCGTGCTGATGCATGTTGGCGTGTTGATGTGCCGATGTGTGGTGGGGTGTTGATGTGTTGACGTGCTGATGTGTGGTGGGATGTTGATGTGTGGTGTGTTTATGTGTGGTGGTGTGCTGATGTGTAGTGGCGTGCTGATGTGTTGGCGTGCTGATGTGTTGACGTGCTGATGCGTGGTGGCGTGCTGATGCGTGGTGGCGTGCTGATGCGTGGTGGCGTGCTGATGCGTGGTGGCGAGTTGATGTGTGGTGGTGTGTTGATGTGTGGTGGCGTGCTGATGTGTGGTGGTGTGCTGATGTGTGGTGGTGTGTTGATGTGTTGGCGTGCTGATGTGTGGTGTGTTGATGTGTGGTGGCGTGCTGATGTGTGGTGGCGTGCTGATGTGTGGTGGCGTGCTGATGTGTGGTGGCGTGCTAATGTGTGGTGGCGTGTTGATGTGTGGTGGCGTGTTGATGTGTGGTGGCGTGCTGATGTGTGGTGGCGTGCTGACCTGTAGTAGGCGGCGTTGCGGGGGCCGGTCCCAAAATCGAATAGCGGGTCACACTTGAGGCTATAGACCGTGGCCTTGGCCGGCATGAAGCCGTACACCACGCAGAACTCTGTGGAGCCCGGACTCCATGCGACATCGTAGATCGGACCGTTCTTCGCTGTTTCAAACAGGAAGTGACGTCATAAACACCGGAGCTCATCTTATATATTATTGTTATATGATTATTACCATCAGACTCACCCAAAGGGACCTGAGATGTTTCTCCGCTGGCCGCCAGGTAGTGAAGCGTCTGAGTCCCATAATACGACGCTCCGCTCTTATCCACTTCAGAGCTCGCTGTAACCAACACGGCCGAGGCTACACACACACACACACACACACACACACACACACACACACACACACACACACACACACACACACACACACACACACACACACACACACACACACACACACACACGTTCTTTAATAACTGGATTGCTAAGGGATGTGAGAGATCAAGCTTTCAACATGTTTGTGTGTGTGTGTGGCGGCCACCAATAACAGCAGATCAATCAACTGCAGTTGCTCCTGTTCCATTTGACGCCACTGAGAGAGGTGAAAACAGGTAAAAGTTCCCCTCGAACAGAAAGCATTTTTGTCCAAACCGTAGCTCATATCAGTGAACAGACTTCACTTTGAGCATTCTGAGTTATTCCTGAACGTCTACATATGTGTTTTGTGAAGAAAAATGAAGAATGTCAAAGTCATAGCACACTTGTCATGACCGAGCCGGTTGATTTGATACCTTCTTTATTGTATGTGCGACCAAAACTCTGGGAGAAGTAGTCGACCAAAAAAAACACGGGAGAAACGGAAGAATTAGAATAAGCCCGGTGGAGAGAATATAGTGGCTCTGACAAGCACACTCAATAATCATGTTTCAATTTATTTCAACATTTATTATTTAATCTTTGCTTGTTCCCTAGGACCAGGACCAGGCCAAGGACCAGGACCAACTCCCTCACCTCTCTTGTTCCACTGCATGGTGACTCTGTCGGCCTGGAAGAAGCTCTTGTTGGCGAGTGCAGCGGTGGGCCCGCCCAGCACTGGGTACTGGTACAGACGCACGAACGACGGCGCTCCTTTACTGCCTGGAACGTAGACGCAGACCTGGAGGGGACAAACGGGACCAGGATCAGCTGTAAACCTCCTCTGGTCTCTGCTGGATCAGGACCGAGACTCTCACCTTACTAGGCGCTTCTCCAGGAGACAAAACGAAGTCCGAAACCTTCTGCATGTGAAGCTTATTGGAGATGGTTTCTGAGGGAGAGACACAGGGTCAGACAATCACCTGGAGAAAACTGGGCCAGACTATCACCTGGAGACAACTGGGTCAGACTATCACCTGGAGACAACTGGGTCAGACTATCACCTGAAGACAACTGGGTCAGACTATCACCTGGAGACAACTGGGTCAGACTATTGTAGTGTAAATAATGTGGTGGGAGCTAGCTAGTACCTCCTTGTGAGGCTCTCTCGAGGGACTACGTAGCTATTTGTATGACAAATTGTGATTAAATAATGTAAACCTGAGTGATCTGTATGATGTTATGTATAATCAAAATGCTGCAGAGATTTAACTAAGATGTGGAAAAGTACTGGAAGACAGGAAAATGAGATAAGGCCCCATGTAGAATGTTAGGTTTGTGCCAGAAAAAACACCTGTGATCTTTCGCCAGAGATGCTTATTAGTGTGGTTGCCCAGGAGAGCTGATAAGAGCAAGGTTTCCCAGCTGGGCAAAAAGCAGCATTAACAGTGATCAAAACAAGTGTCTTTTCTTCAGCTGCATATTCTTCCCCCCTACCCACCCCTAAACATATTGGTGTCTCACTGCCAGGAGATGAGGTAATGCCACCTGCACCCAGGGGGCGGATATTAACTGAATAAATCATAAATAAAATGACGTTTGGGGCAGCCCCTAGGAGGAGAAATATAAAGAATCAACAAATTTTATTGGTGTAAAGTTCATAATGAATATTTATTATGGGATGGACATGTATGTGTAAATTCTCTATAAAACCTCATGTAAGTTTCATTTCGAGTTAGAGAGCTTATGGACTGCACCTTGTGTGTATTATATTTGTTCTCTCCACTTTTTATCGATAATAAAGTGTTGTCACAACATCTTGGACTCCTGCTTGAAGATTTTTGAGACCTGTTAGAGAGTTTTTTTGAGCTGTTTTCCAACTGGGCTTTTGAATAACTGTTAAAGACCGAGAAGTAATATTTTCCAATTGGACTCCTTTAAAGACTGATTTATGAGCTATTTGACCTACAACTTGGACCAGCAAATTACACGACACTATCACCTGGAGACAACTGGGTCAGACTATCACCTGGGTGAGACTATCACCTAGGCCAGACAATCTCCTGGAGTCAAATGAATCAGACTATCACCTGGAGACAACTGGGCTCTGACTATGACCTCGGGATGACTGGGCTCTGTCTATGTCAGGTGTTTCTTACTGAAGTCGTTGTTCTCGTAGAACTGCAGCTCGTTGTTGACGCTCCTCACTGAGATCTTCTCGTCATCAGACCAGCTGGGACACCTGCAGCCAATCAGAGCACAGAGCTGCAATATGACACAAACACTGTGTGATGAGTGTGTGTGTGTGTGTGTGTGTGTGTGCTCACCATGACTCCACCTTCTTCTGGTACAGAGCTTTGATCAGCTGACCGCTCTGAACGTCCCACAGCTGCAGGTTGGCTTCACCCTGAGGACTGTCCTGAGCCTCTACACACACACAGTCACACACACAGTCACAGTCACACACACACACACACACACACACACACACACACGCACATCACTCTGTGTCATCTGGGTTAGGGTATTCTGGTATTGTGTTGGTGTGTGTGGTGTCTTACTGCTGTACGGTTGCCAGGTGGCCAGGATGTTGTTGAGAGGAGAAATCTGCAGCAGAGACGTCTTTGGAAGGTCAAAGGTAGAGACGACTGAACCGTCTGAGGAATTCACCACAGAGACACTGAGACAGACAGACAGGTAGAGAAACAGACAGACGGACAGAATCTTTACTGATATTTAGTGAATTAATCCTTTAAATCTTATACTATAATTTAAAGCTCATTATTATTAACATCAAATATTAAAGGTTACTTCTGTCCGTTGCACCAGCTGAACAGAGTCCCGTCTCTGCTGAAGGAGACACACCTGCTGGGCCGAGCGTCCCTGAGAAAGACAGACAGACACACAAAACATGTTATTAATTAATATATTCATATAATAATGTACATTAATGTAAACTGATTGTGGTGTTACCTCTGGAAGGACGAGTGCTGCTCACATGTTGGAGGACCAGAGAGAAGAGACGTCCCATCAGAGCCACGCACTACACACACACACACACACACACACACACACACACACACACACACACACACACACACACACACACACACACACACACACACACACACACACACACACACACACTTAATGAGTACTTCATGCCAGAGGCTTCTATATACACTCCTGAACAAAATCTTCAGACCATTGAGAAAAAGTATTTTCATTTGTTGTTGGTGGAACATAACCAGGTCTTCAGCAGAGCTTTGACATGCAAAAAGAATTAACAGGAGCAAGGGACAAAAGCAATTTATTGAAAACTGCATTTTAACTCAAACAGGCTGTTCATCAGTTGATCAAAAGTTTAAGACCATAGCCTTAGGAAGTCCAAAACACAACTAAAAGTGTCAAAAGGACTCAGCAGTTAGTAGCCCCACTGTTCTTGTTGATGACTTCAAACATTCGTTCAGGCATCATGATGTGAGTGTTTCCAGGAGACTATGGGTGAAAATGGCTTCATGAAGAGCATCCACGGTCTGGAACTGACGTCTGTTTCTGTAAACTTCCTCTACCATCCATCCCCAAATGTTCTCATTAGGATCAGATCAGGGGAACATTGAGGATGGTCCAAAAGAACGACGTTACTCTCCTGAAGTAGTCTTTGGTCAGGCGGGTGTTGTGAACTAGTGTTGTCCTGTTGAAGAACCAGTCATCACCACACAGACCAGGCCCTCAGTCCAGAGGGATGAGCACTGCTAGATCTCTGCAGAACAGGCCGCGGTTTAACGGCCTGATCCATAGACTGTATAAATAATGGACGTCTTGACATCTCGTTGGTTTGTGGCCGTTTGAGGCATTGAGTTCAGCGTTACACTCGTCGCCATCTTGTTTCCGGAAACGGGGAGCAGACCATATCTGGACTGTGGAGGAGCGAAAGGGATCTGATCACACTGACTAGTTTAAATTTTGGTTACTGACCTGAACACTGAACAGAGACTTCTTGGAGTTTCTGTTGGACCAACCAAATGCTGAACAAGACATTTAATGAACAAAACGTCCAAATAAACTGTCATTAAGTGAAAACACAGTGAAAAAGTCAAAGTTATGAGACCAAACCAATAAACAACCTTTATTTATGTCTATATAACGTTATATATAACTTTATTGACACAGTGCCATTGTTCTGCTTCTCTCCTGATAACGACTCGCCTTGTTAGTGACCTGTCAATCAAAGGTAGCATGATCATTCAATTCTTTATCGTCTATTTTCTTTTAAATAGGGCCATTATTTACACTATTAACATCAAATTGTCTTGAAGAAGACTTTTTAATAGTGAATGAGACCATAGTGTTGTCCTAAAAACATTTCTGAGGTAATAAATCAAGTGAGACTTTTTCTCATTTTGTATTGAAATTGATGGAGCCAAATGCTTCTGCAGCCGTCAGCGCCCCCTGCTGGAGTCTCTGGTAGAATGCAGCTGAAGGATCTTCCTGGTTTGCCTCCCTACTCAGACCTGGAGGTTGCTGCCTGCCCTGAACAGCCTGAAGCTGCATTGTTCTATTGAAAAAGAGCTGCCCAGATCCTAATGGAGCCTCCTCCACTGTGCTGATAGAAAACACCTCCAGTGGGATCTCCTTGTCATGCCAGTAACGTTTGAAGCCAACAGGACCATCCAGGTTACATTTTTTCTCGTCAGAGAATAAAACTTTTTCCACCTTTCAATGTCCCATCTTTGGTGCTCCCTTGCAAAGTGCAAATGGGCAAGTTTGTGTCCTGAGAGGAGACATGGCCTTTGAAGACATTTATTGTTCCTTAAGTCTTCTGTTGCAGATGCCGCCTTATGGTTATTGGGCTACAGTCAGCATCAGTAAGGGTTAATCTGGGTCGAGGATCGGCCTGTGTCCTCACAGACAACCTGGAGTATCCTCCGGCTCAGAGCAGGGGAAATGTTTTTGGGTCTACCACTTGACTTTTTGTCCCATAAGCCTCAAGATCCTATAAGAAATATAAAACGGCTGTCTTACTGCATCCAACTTCAGCAGAGATGGAGCGTTGGGAGACGATTTGTTGTGTAGCCTTAACAATTAGCCATGTTCAAAGATGGAAAGCCTTTTTTGCTTCTAACCATCAGGAGATCATGACAGCATGAATGTCTGGTAGAAACCCGACATGAAAGACAGATTTCTGCACAGATTTTGACTTTTTAAGGCTATGGGCTTTGATCAGATGATGAACAGCCTGTTTAAATGCAGTTTTCAATGCAGTTTTCAATAAATTGCCTACTCTATTTTCTTTGTCTCTTGCTCCTGTTTATTCTTTTTGCATTTCGAAGCTCTACTGACAACCTGGTTATGTTCCACCAAACGACAAATTAGAATGCTTGTTATTTTTCCCCCGGTCTTAAGATTTTGTTCAGGAGTGTTTCATTGTATTTATAAATAAAATAAAAAAAACAAAAAATAAAAAATATAAATCAATATAAAAATAAACTCTAAAAAAATATCCAAAATGAAAGAAGAAGAAAAAAACATTTAAAAATAACTTAGTTAAGTAAAAAAATCAAACTAATTTGACATATTTATTTATTATTCTAACAGCTGTCTCTGAGTTCTTTACTCTGTGTTTCATTATTTGTTGAGTTCCAGTTTTCTTATCATTAGTCTGTTGATTATAAATCAATCAGTAATGATTTCAGCAGTAATTCAATCAGTCAGACTGAGAGCTGAATATAAACTTGATCCCGTTCAGGATCCTGATCACTGACCTCCAGCAGAGAATCACTCTGACACATTTATGATCCATCAGGTAAAACATAAATCAAACCTGAACGAGACTAACTGACTGATCCTTCAGTAGAACAGTCCGCTCACTAGACCTGTCACAAGAACACATTTTTCAGGACGAAATATTTTCCCAGAAACTATTACGAAAAACGATAGTATTGTAGTATCGATGTTGTTTTAGTTTTATAACGATATTAGAGCATAATAAGTTTGTCCTTTTCCACAACAATTAATTTTTAAATCTGGAGAATATTAAACATTGAAATTGAAATGAGGAAAAGAAAGATTAAAACATCCTCGATAAATGAAACATAAATAAATAAACTACAACCAAAACCAAAAAATAGACTTTTAGGCTCTGTTAACAAATCATTGCACTGAGATACTAATTATGTTTTATATTATTTTATTATTAAAATAACATATACACAGCTGGAATGGCTGCTTGAGAAATATAGGGTTTGTTGGCAGTTGGTGCTGCCTGTCAAACATTTGCAGCTTTACTTTAAACACAAAAAAGCACAAAAAGTCACACATAAACAACAATATATTGAGTCTAGAAAAAAAACTATCGTGTCCATTTTTATATATTTAACTAAGTTTGGTGTAAAATATGTCCTGAGAGAAGCTGAGGTCTGAGACCAGATCCCATCAGAGAATGTGTTAATTAAAGGTTTCCACATGTATCGGCTGGTCAGGATGTTAGTTTAAATAACAATAAATATATAATCTGTTCCCTCTAGTAAAACTCTTCAAATCGGCATAAATAAAATCTGACAAACAGACAAAATTTAAGTTGCTTCAGATCTCGTGGTTCTACTGAGCCGAGGATCAATAACCCTCTAAACTCTCACTGATACATTATTTATTGATTTATTGGAGCCGAATTGACCAGATTAGCGGACTGGTTTTATTTCAGGGAGTTTCTGACTGCAGAGAATCAGCTGAAACCGGCAGAAAACAGACATACTCTGACCGGCGGCTATAGCCTCTGTCTGTCCGGTGAGTCTCCGGTTAAACATCAAACATTTAACAGTTTAACGTTTTAAAAACAACAACAATTATAAACTCTGAACACACACCTGCGAGTAGCGGGATGGGGGGCGCCATGTTTACGTGTGCCGGAAGAAGAAACGCAGCTCCCGGAAACACGTCACAGATCAGTGGGCGGGACTATCAGTGCCACATCAGCAGACGGTCCGCGCGCCGCTGCAACACGTCATCACTACCGGTTAACAAACGGTTTTATTTTTTATTCAGACACAGACTGACGCGATGATCAAACAGTAACAAACTCTGATTCACATCACAGAGAGAAAGTTTTATTTTTAAAACGTTTAAAGTTCAACAGCTGCGTCAAGCGACGCGAGCGCGATTCAGGGGAGGTGACTTCCGTTTTCAAAGTAAAAGCGCTACATGTGTTAAAATCATAGAATGTATAAAATGGTTAAAATAAAAAAAACTAAATTAATTTAGTGCTAAAATAAAATAAAATTCTTTATTTATGTTTTTTTATTATTATTTTTTTTTTTTTACTTTATATTCTTTTATTTCCTGTTTAACTACTTTTTACTTACTTAGATTGAGTTTTTATAACAATTTTATTGTTTTATCGTTTTTAGCATTTTATTGTTTTCATTGTTTTTATTTATTACTATATTTGTGTATGATTTTATTGTATTTAAATAGCTGTACAGCACTTGGTCAATTTAGGCTGTTTTTCAAATGTGATCTAGAAATAAACTTTGACTTGACTGGACTGGACTTGACTCAACTATTTATTTATTTTTACATTTAGCTGCACTACATTCCAATCTGACAGCTTTAGTTACTGATTTGCATTATCAAATCTAATTTTAATAAATATTAAATGATGTATTTCTACATGATAAACTGTCCAGCAGCGATTAAATATCTCATCTCTAAACTAATGGACATTAATGCATCAATAATAACACAGTCCTGTCATATCAGAAACTCTGATAGACTGGTGAATGTGTTTATAAACTGTTCTATTTGAATAAATAATAGATCCACAACACGTTGTCAAGAGAAAACTGATCCAAAAAACTAAAAACCGACGCGGATTTAATTTTGAAAGATCAAACAGGAAGTGTTGTTCTGACGCACGGTAACTTGACACGGGAAGCTCCGGGACTGGGGGCGGGGCTTCAGCCTTTTGATACGTAGACAGAGAGAGGAGCTGCCAGTCAGCCAGAGCTCACCGAGAACATAACAACACCAACGTACAAACAACTCATAATTCATTAAATAACTCACAAAGAAGAAGAAGAAGACAACATGGTGGCCAAACAGAGGATCCGCATGGCGAACGAGAAACACAGCAAGAACATCACTCAGCGAGGAAACGTGGCCAAGTCAACGGTGAGTTTAACAACAGCTGCTGTCACCAGTTCAGACTGGGAACCAGTTTAATACTGCTGATTAAAACCAGTTCAGACTGGGAACCAGTTTAATACTGCTGATTAAAACCAGTTTATACTGGGAACCAGTTAGATACTGATGATTAAAGCCAGTCCAGACTGGGAACCAGTTAAATACTGCTGATTAAAACCAATTCAGACTGGGAACCAGTTTAATACTGCTGATTAAAACCAGTTTAGACTGGGTACCAGTTTAATACTGCTGATTAACACTAGTTCAGACTGGGAACCGGTTTAATACTGCTGATTAAAACCAGTTCAGACTGGGAACCAGTTTAATACCAGTTCAACCAGTTAATACTGGGAACCAGTTTAATACTGCTGATTAAAACCAGTTCAGACTGGGAACCAGTTTAATACTGCTGATTAAAACCAGTTCAGACTGCTAACCACTACACCACCATCTAGCCCCCTGTTTCTATTATAATTAATATAATTATTGTCAATATTTTCTTATTATTATTATTATCATTATTATTGGAATATTGTGACTGTGTGTTTCAGAGGAGCATCACTGAGGATAAAGGGGTCGGTCCCTGGCTGCTCGCGCTCTTCATCTTCGTCGTCTGTGGATCAGGTCAGTGCTCCTCCTGCTCCTCCTCCTCCTCCTCTACTCCTCCTCTTCTACTCCTCCTCTCTCCGGCTCCTCCTCCTCCTGCTCCTCTTCCTCCTGCTTCTCCTCCTCTACACCTCCTCCCTCCTGCTCCTCTTCCTCCCGCTCCTCCTTCTCCTTCTCCTCCTCTACTCCTGCTCCTCCTCCTCCTCTACTCCTCCTCTCTCCTGCTCCTCCTGCTTCTCTTCCTCCTGCTCCTCTTCATCCTCCTCCTCCTACTCATCCTGCTCCTCCTCCTGCTCCTCTTCCTCCCCCTGCTCCTCCTCCTCCTGCTCCTCTAGTTAAACTACAGACTGATAAATGTTGAGGTGACCTGGGGCGGGGCTTGTCTTCAGTGTGAATGTCACTGTGACTTTAAATCAATAAATAAACAGCTGGTGATTGACAAGTGAGTGGGCGGGGCTTCTCTGACTCAGATAATAATAATATAAATGGTAACTGTTTTGTTTCTCTGCAGCTATCTTTCAGATCATCCAGAGCATCAGGATGGGCATGTAGTGATACACCAGCAGGGGCGGGGCCATGGCGCCCGGCGAGCGGCTGCAAGAACGACCACGACATCACCAGAGCGCCACAGCCCCCAGACCCTTCGACCAGACCAGCTCACATTCCTGAACTGCAAGTGCCAGCGACCAAACAAACCCCTCCCCCTCCCCCCACCACACACACCACCACACATTGACCTGGCCCTGGCTCCGCCCCCTCTGTTATCTGTGCTGACTCAGCGAGTCGCTGCTGACCAACTTCTCAGTGTTTCTGCCTGTAAACAAGCCACAAGTGCCTTTCTCTGTTTACCTGTGCTGTAGCCCCGCCCCCTCTGATTACACCTTATCAGTGACATGTTAGGGGGTGGGGCCAGGTTTAACTCCGCCCCCTCTGAGTCCTGTTTATCTGGAAACTTTTACATTCCAGCTGTGGGTCCGCTCCTCTCCTCTCCTCTCCTCTCCTCTCCTCTCCTCTCCTCCTCTCCTCTCATCTCCTCTCCTCTCCTCTCCTCTCCTCTCCTCCTCTCCTCTCCTCTCCTCTCCTCTCCTCTCCTCCTCTCCTCTCATCTCTCCTCCTCCTCTCCTCTCTCCTCTCCTGTCCTCCTCCCCCTTCTCCTCCTCTCCTCTCCTATACTCTCCCTCCCCCTCCTCTCCTCCTCCCCCTCCTCCTCCTCCTTCTGCTCCTCCTCCTCAGTGTAAATGAAGTGATGAAGGTCTTTTGAATCAGAAGGTTAGGAGGTGTACCAGGTGTGTTTGCACTGTGTGCAGCTTCACCTGAACGTTTGTTCTCGTAATAAAGTTTCATTTTGAAGACAAACACCGTGCTTGTGTTTCATGTCTCATCATCATCATTGTTATTATTATTATTATTATTATTATTATTATTATTAATAATATTGTTGATGAAACCATTTGACTTGATCTGGGGGGGGGGGGTTCATCAACGTGGATTAAGGAAAAGCCTGGCTTATTATGATAAATCTAGCTAATTTAAGTGAGAGATGCGTTCCATTAAAGTGGTTTGTGTGACTCCCTGCTCAGTAACCATGGTAACTTATACTGCTGAACAAGCCTGCTCTGGGGCAGGCTAACTGTCGAGCTAACTAGCTGTGTGTCAAATAATTCCTGATGGGCGGAAACAAAATCCCAAAAGACAGTTCCGCCACGTTTCTGTTCGTGCTTGCGTCACATTTGTCATGTCCGTACTGAAAGTTTAGACTTTTTTTTATGTTACAGTCTGGTTTAGACCTTTTGTCCCCACAGTGTGACGAGGCATGAAATTACACACCAATTCAGGCAATCTGTTGTTTGATTCATCTAACTTTTGTTTAGGAGTGAACCCTTTATTTGAAAGCTAAATATGTATATATATGTATGTATTTAAGAGAAGTGTGCAAAAGCTTTTTAGTAGTTCTTTATTCTTTCATTTTGTATTAGCTGTTAAGACAAAAAACACATTCAATGCAGTCTCCAGGACCTTCTGCTGTGATAAAATGTATAGGCCTACTTACACCATTCTCTAGTTACTTTATCTCCAATTTAATTATTACATTTTTAGCTTTTTGTCTCCCTATCGAGTTTTTGGTATTCAGTGTCCATAAGCATATGGCGCTCGCAGATCAAGCTGACATCCTGTAAAAGAAAACGTGTCAAAGAGTAGCTTAGCTGATTATGTAGTTGCCAATTATTATTTTATTTCTCAGTTTCATCATTGCTTGCTGCAGTAGTTGTTCCAGCTGTGTCCTGCAGCAAGGTGCATAATTATACACAATCTGAAGAATGAAGATACAGCCCAAACATTATTACGTTTTCACTTGTCCAAGCCCTTTTTTGGCTGTTCAGATTCCTACTGTTGATATGTAACAGAATAATTAATATAGGGCAGGGTTACTTCGCCAAGTTAGGCCAATTTAGAGTAAATTCTTTTTGTGAGTTCTCCCAACTTAGCCTACACCTAACTGTGAACATACAGCTGTTATTATCCAGCCTACTGATGATATAAGCACTCTTACTGTATCTAGTGATCTTACTGTTAATTTATTAACAACTATAAATAACACAATAAGTAGGATTGAATTATTAATGCATTTTATCAGTCTGCAAATTTTTTTTTTTGCCATGCCATCTCCCTGGCTCTGTTTATGGCAGTAGTATTGTCTGTTATTGTGACCGTCACTTTATATATATATATATATATATATATATATATATATATATATATATATATATATATATATGTATATATATATATATATAATATTTACTATATATTCTGCTATTTCAACTGTTTTTTTATATACAGAATTTCCCTCCGGGGATCAATAAAATACTTCTGATTCTGATTAAGGAGCGCATACATTTTTCACAGTTAACCTGCTTTAATCACTGTGCCAAAGTCCCGACTGCGATTGTTTCCCCTTTGGTTTAACATGGAGATGTTAACGCTCCAGGTGTACAGTGATCCATGACGCACAGATCCCTGTTCCCGGAGAAAAACGTGTGTGGGAAATAATTTCAGAATGGTGCATATTTGATCCCATAGGCCTATGTGATGTTTATTCGGGACAACAAGTTACCTGTGGCTTATAAACTGATGGGTAAAAATTAGTTTGCTACGCAGTGGCTGCTCTAGCGGCTCTGAGTAACATTAACAACGGTGGAGTTAAGAAGGAGCGATGATCCCAGAGCTCAGGCAACAAAAATCAAAATTTTCCTGCCCCCACCTCAGAGATCACCATGTCCACCTCGCGCGCAGTGGCAGCACGTTGATTTGCCGTTGTTTTTTCAATAATCAGCGGGCAAGCCAGCGATATAGTCATTTGCATGTCATCTGCGTATTCATTTGCGGGTGGAGCCGGGGCGTGGTTGGTGGCTCATGCATATGGATCAGTTCCAGCTGATTGGGATGTATCAAAGAAAGGTGAGCAGAACCTGGCATAAGCACAGTTTGATACATGTGGAGGTGAGTTTGCATACATACTTTTCTAGTTTTGGGAGTATGCCATCTTTCAGTATGAAAGCTACGCACTCTTACATGAGGCCCCAGGTGTCTCTCATGGGTCCAGGTGTCTCTCAGGGGTCCAGGTGTCTCTCATGGGTCCAGGTATCTCTCAGGGGTCCAGATGTCTCTGATGGGTCCAGGTGTCTCATGTGTAATAACTGTTCATAACTTATAATAACTGGTTCATATCAGGCTGTAATGTGTTAATTCATGTTATCAGTCTCCTGTATAAAGACATAATTACTATTAATAACAGGTTATCAACAGGATAATAACAGGTTATCAACAGGTTATTAAAAGGTTATCAACAGGTTATTAACAGGTCATCAACAGGTTAATAACATTAACAGGTTATTAACATGATATCAACAGGTTATTACAGGCTATTAACATATTAACACGTTTTTAACAGTATATTAACAGGTTAACATGCTAATAACAGGTTAATAACATTAACAGGTTATTAATATATTGACAGATTATTAACAGGTTATCAACAGGTTATTGATCTCATCACCAGCGCAAATGTAAACTTTTATACATTATTAACATAATTTGTTTACAACAAACAAACACATTTCATGTGGTTAAAACAGGTTTTATTTGTGACAAAGCAAAAAGTGTTTATTAGCAATAAAATATAAAATACAGCAATGCATTATGGGTAAAATAACTAAAATAACTGTTAAAGATATTTTTACAGAATCTGCACACGAGAAATGAGACGAAAACAAGCAGTTGCTCCTCCTCCTTTATTCTGCAATAAAATATAAAAACATTTGTAGATCAAAATGTTTTAAAGTGGATCAAAATGTTTTGTAGTGGATCAAAATATTTTATAATGCATCAAAATGTTTAAAGTGGATCAAAATGTTTGATAGTGGATCAAAATGTTTGATAGTGGATCAAAATGTTTTAAAATGGATCAAAATGTATTATAATGGATCAAAATGTTTTATAGCTGATCAAAATGTTCTATAATGGATCAAAATGTTCTATAATGGATCAAAATGTTTAAAGTGGATCAAAATGTTTTATAATGGATCAAAATGTTTTATAATGGATTAAAATGTTTAAAGTGGATCAAAATGTTTTTTAATGGATCAAAATGTTTTATAATGGATTAAAAATGTTTTATAATGGATTAAAATGTTTTATAATGGATCAAAAATGTTTAAAGTGGATCAAAATGTTTTATAGTGGATCAAAATGTTTTATAATGGATTAAAATGTTTTATAATGGATCAAAATGTTTAAAGTGGATCAAAATGTTTTAAAGTGGATCAAAATGTTTTATAATGGATCGAAATGTTTATAGCTGATCAAAATGTTTTATAGAGGATCGAAATGATTTATAATGGATCAAAATGTTTTATAATGGATCAAAATCTTTTATAGTGGATCAAAATTTTTTCTGTTGATCTGAATCTGGTGGGCGGGACCTACAGATGTCAGATACGTTCTATTGGTCAGTCTGATCCATCTGTCAGACTCACTGGTTCATTATTGAACAACTACAGCAGGAAATAACTAGAGAATATGAGGTCAATGTCCTCTTAGAACACCTGATGTCCAAACTTCATCACTTCGTCCTGGTTTGTGTCCTCTGTCCCTCCGTCCCCTCGTTGTCCTTAGCTGTTGGACGGCTGCTCTGGCTTCAGCCGGATGGCCCAGGAGTTGGCGGACACAATATCCCCGCGGCGGAGGACGCGGCAGGTGTAGACGCCCTCGTTAAATTCGTTGGCCACGATACGAAGGTCTCTGTCCTTCATCACGATGTAGCCGGGGACAGAGGACAGGATCTGCTCCCCGTCCTTATACCAGCTGCAGGAGACAGACAGGGCAGACAGGACAAACAGGACAGAGAGGACAGAGGATAGAGAGGGACAGAAAGGACAGAGACGGACAGAGATTAAGTTGTTTCTACAACTGAAACCTTCAGGACTTTGTTTGTTGTTTGTTGAGTCCAACACTTTGACGTTGTGTCTGTAAGGGACACTGCAGCCGCCTCATGTCCTCAGCTGGACAGAGGACGGTGGTGTCCTCAGAGGACGGAGGTGTCCCTGTCCAGCTGAGACAAACTGTGGAGGACACTGACCTGACTTTGGGGGGCGTCCTCAGGTTCTTGGTCCCGCAGCGGAAGCCGACCACCTTCCCTCGGGGGACCAGCTTGATCTTGAGGTTGGCGGGCGGTGGTGTCGGCGTGGCGGCGGCCTCTAGCGGCTCTGAGAGACAGAGAGGGACGTGAGACGGAGCTCAGAGAGACGGAGCTCAGAGAAAAAGACAGGTGTCGGGGACACGGAGGCATCTCACCGTAGCAGAGGTCGCATCGCTGAGGACAGTTCTTCTTCATGAACGTCTTCCTGCGCTCGCAGAAACCCAGACGAGCCCACGGGTCACACACTCTCTTCTTATCCACACAGCCTGTGCACAAGACAGGACAGGTAAAAGTACAAGTACAGGTACAGGTACAAGTACAGGTACAAGTAGGGGTACAGGACAGGTACAGGTACAAGCACACGTACATGTACAGGACAGGTACAGGTACAGGTACAGGACAGGTACAAGCACACGTACATGTACAGGACAGGTACAAGTACAAGTACAAGTACAAGTTGAAGTTGAAGTACAAGTACAAGTACAAGTACAGGACAGGTACAGGTACAGGTACAGGACAGGTACAAGCACACGTATATGTACAGGACAGGTACAGGTATAAGTACAGGTACAAGTACATGTACAGGTACAGGACAGGTGCAAGTACAAGTACAAGTACATGTACATGTACATGTACAGGACAGGTACAGGTACAAGTACTTGTACAGGTACATGTACAGGTACAGGTACAAGTACAGGTACAGGACAGGTACAGGACAGGTACAGGCACACGTACATGTACAGTACAGGTACAAGTTCAAGTTCAAGTTCAAGTACAAGTACAAGTACAAGTACAGGACAGGTACAGGTACAGGACAGGTACAAACACACGTACATGTACAGGACAGGTACAGGTATAAGTACAGGTACAAGTACCTGTACAGGTACAGGTACAGGTACAGGACAGGTGCAAGTACATGTACATGTACATGTACAGGACAGGTACAAGTACAGGTTAAGGTAAAGGTACAAGTACAGGACAGGTAGAGGTACAGGTACAAGTACTTGTACAGGTACATGTCCAGGACAGGTACAAGTACAGGTTAAGGTAAAGGTACAAGTACAGGACAGGTAGAGGTACAGGTACAAGTACTTGTACAGGTACATGTACAGGACAGGTACAAGTACAAGTACAGGACAGGACAGGTACAGGTACAGGTACAAGTACTTGTACAGGTACATGTACATGTACATGTACAGGACAGGTACAAGTACAGGTTAAGGTAAAGGTACAAGTACAGGACAGGTAGAGGTACAGGTACAAGTACTTGTACAAGTACATGTACAGGACAGGTACAAGTACAAGTACAGGACAGGACAGGTACAGGTACAGGTACAAGTACTTGTACAGGTACATGTACATGTACATGTACAGGACAGGTACAAGTACAGGTTAAGGTAAAGGTACAAGTACAGGACAGGTAGAGGTACAGGTACAAGTAATTGTACAGGTACATGTCCAGGACAGGTACAAGTACAGGTTAAGGTAAAGGTACAAGTACAGGGCAGGTAGAGGTACAGGTACAAGTACTTGTACAGGTACATGTACAGGACAGGTACAAGTACAGGTTAAGGTAAAGGTACAAGTACAGGACAGGTAGAGGTACAGGTACAAGTACAGGTACAGGACAGGTACAAGCACAAGTACGGGTACAGGTACAAGTACAGGTACTGGTACAGGATAGGTACAAGCACATGTACAAGTACAGGACAGGTACAAGTACAGGTACAGTACAGGTACAAGTTGAAGTTGAAGTACAAGTACAAGTATAGGACAGGTACAAGCACACGTACATGTACAGGACAGGTACAGGTATAAGTACAGGTATAAGTACAAGTACATGTACAGGTGCAAGTACAGGTACAAGTACAAGTACAGGATAGGTAAAGGTACAAGTACATGTAAAGGACAGGCACAGGTACAAGTACTTGTACAGGTACATGTACAGGACAGGTACAAGTACAGGTTAAGGTAAAGGTACAAGTACAGGACAGGTACAGGTAAAGGCAAAGGTACAAGTACAGGACAGGACAGGACTGGACAAGTATAGGTAAAGGTATAAGTACAAGTACAGGACAGGACAGGTACAGGTACAGGTACAGGAAACAAGTACAAGTACAAGTACAGGACAGGTACAGGTAAAGGTACAAGTACAAGTACAAGTACAGGACAGGTACAGGTACAAGTACAGGTACAAGTACAAGTACATGTACATGTATAGGTAAAGGTACAGGTACATGTAAAGGTACAGGTGAGTAGTTAAACAGGTGTGTTACCGTAGAGTCTCTGGATGCCCCATACGTCATCCTGGGCGATGTTCCTCTGACCCGTGTACGTGGCGTTCGGATGCATCAGAGCCTTCGGGTCTCTGGAGTGCCACAGTCCGAGGGCGTGACCTATCTCATGAGCCGCCACCTGCACCAGGTCATTCAGCCACACACCTGTAGTCACATGATCACACCTGTAGTCACATGATCACACCTGCAGTCACATGATATATTGAGTGTGATTAAAATAAAACTTCACTGTACAACTTGTAGTACTGGTGGTACTGCAGTAACACTGTGGTACTTCAGTCATACTGGCGATACTGCAGCAGTATTGTGGTACTGCAGTAGTACTGGTGGTACTGCAGTAGTACTGTGGTACTGCAGTAGTACTGGTAATACTGCAGTAGTACTGGTGATACTGCAGTAGTACTGTGGTACTGCACCAGTACTGGTGATACTGCAGTACAGGTACCTTGCTTCCAGCTGAACCTGGACTTGCCGAGGATCCAGAACTCGTGGTTGTCGAAGTGGATTTCTCCACGTGGCGGCAGGAAGGCGTGAGCCAGCTCGCCATTCAGACCGTCGAAACACGGGTGGAGAGGAGACCACCAGCAGTCTGTGTGATTAAAGGTGTAGAAACCTAACACACACACACACACACACACACACATCCATTTACACACAACAGTTTTTATTGATCTTTTTAATTTTTTCCTGTTTTAATTTGAAATTCTTTCACTTCCTGTCTTCCTCCCTACCGATGGTGATGTCAGCAGTGGCATTGCTGTCGGTGACCTCGATGAAGGTCAGTGGAGACACATCGCTCCATTTGGTGAACGCGATGCTGATTGCCTTCCTCGTGTCCTCAACGTTCAGAGTGTTGGGAAACTTTATGACTCTGAGAGACAGACAGGCAGACAGACAGACATTACCTGTATATTACCTGAATGTTACGTTTATGTTACCTGAATGTTACCTGAATGTTACCTGAATGTTACCTGTATTATACCTGTATGTTACCTGAATGTTACCTGTATTATACCTGAATGTTACCTGTATGTTACCTGAATGTTACCTATATGTTACCTGAATGATGCCTGAATGTTACCTGAATGTTACCTGTATGTTACCTGAATGATGCCTGAATGTTACCTGTATGTTACCTGAATGATGCCTGAATGTTACCTTAATGTTACCTTAATTTTACCTGTTTGTTACCTGTATGTTACCCGAATGATACCTGAATGTTACCTGAATGTTACCGGTATTATACCTGTATGTTCCCTGAAGGTTATCTGTATGTTACCTGTTTGTTACCTGAATGTATCCTGTATGTTACCTGTATGTTACCTGTATGTTACCTGTATGTTACCTGCATGTTACTTGTATGTTACATGTTTGTTACCTGAATGTTACCTGTATGTTATATGAATGTTACCTGAAGGTTACCTGAATGTTGCCTGAATGTTACATGTATGTTACCTGAATGATACCTGAATGTTACCTGAGTGTTACCTGTTTGTTACCTGAATGTTATCTGTAAGTTACCTGCATGTTACCTGAATGTAACTTGTATTATACCTGTATGTTACCTGAATGCTACCTGTATGTTACCTGAATGTTACCTGTATTATACCTGTGTGTTACCTGTTTGTTACCTGAATGTTACCTGTAAGTTACCTGAATGTAACTTGTATTATACCTGTATGTTACCTGAATGCTACCTGTATGTTACCTGAATGTTACCTGTATGTTACTTGTATGTTACATGTTTGTTACCTGAATGTTACCTGTATGTTATATGAATGTTACCTGAAGGTTACCTGAATGTTGCCTGAATGTTACCTGAATGTTGCACGAATGTTACCTGTATGTTACCTGAATGTTACCTGATGGTTACCTGTATCTTACCTGAATGTTACCTGGATGATACCTGAATGTTACCTGAATGTTACTTGTATTATACCTGTATGTTACCTGAATGTTACCTGTATTATACCTGTATATTACCTGTTTGTTACTTGAATGTTACCTGTAAGTTACCTGTATGTTACCTGAATGTTACCTGTATGCTACCTGAATGATACCTGAATGTTACCTGTATTATACCTGTATGTTACCTGAATGTTACCTGTTTGTTACCTGTATGTTACCTGAAAGTTATCTGTATGTTACCTGTTTGTTACCTGTATGTTACCTGAATGTTACCTGAATGTTATATGAATGTTACCTGAAGGTTACCTGAATGTTACCTGTGTTACCTGTATGTAAGGTTGTGGTGAGTCCACTTGTGTCCCACAGGGTTGATGGCGTAACGTCTGTTTCTCGCTCCTCTGAACGTCTCCATCACGCTGCTGCTGACAGACTGAAACACACAACAATCATTTTCTTTAACCAATCAGCTTCTCTCACAGCGCCTCTGGTCAGGTGCAGAACACATGTAAAGACTATTTTATTTGGAGTTTTCTTCTACAACCTATAAAGACATCTCTTCCCTTGGGTTTACAGGTAATTACAGATGTGAGGGGAGTTCCTCAGGGCTCCATCCTGGGTCCCTTCAGTCCAACATCTACATGTTTCCTCCAGCTCAGATTATAGAAAACAACACAACAAGTGAAGTCATGATGCACCAGGGCACTGTGTCAGTGCAGAGAACAATCCTGATCCTGGTCTCTCCTGATTCAGGTCTGTCCTGATCTAGGTCTGCCCTGATCCAGGTCTGTCCTGATACAGTTCTGTCCTGATCCTGTTCTGTCCTTATCCTGGTCTGTCCTGATCCTGTCTGTTCTGATCCAGGTCTGTGCTGATCTGATCCAGGTCTGTCCTGATCCTGTTCTGTCCTGATCTGATCCAGGTCTGTCCTGATCCTGTTCTGTCCTGATCTGATCCAGGTCTGTCCTTATCCCGGTCTGTCCTGATCCAGGTCTGTCCTGATGCTGTTCTGTCCTGATGCTGTTCTGTACTGATCCAGGTCTGTCCTGGTCCAGGTCTGTTCTGATCCAGGTCTGTCATGATCCTGGTCTGTACTGATTCAGGTCTGTCCTGATGGTGTTCTGTCCTGATCTGATCCAGGTCTAAGTGTTGGCACAGCTCCCATCTTGCACTGCAGCAGTGCTCTGATCCCACACTGAGCCTCAGATCCAAATGGAGACACAAACTGTTGTTGTTGTTTTGTTTGAATTAACATTAAATAACTTCAGCTTCAGATGGATCCAGTGTGGAAGAAGCAGGAAGTGGCGTGCAGCAGTGTTTGGCTGTGACGTGGCGGCAGCTGATTGAGGACAGATGTGAGACTTCTGTCGCCCACATGTGAACTAAACCTGAACCAGATCCACTGGAGCCTCTGAACCTCAGCTGTTTACAGACTGCAGCTTCCTGTCAGGGAGCGAAATGGAATGTGGCCTCATGTCAGAGAGCAGACTGAGAAGCACCAAGATCAGACCAGGGTAAAGAACTGGTCCAAGAACCTGATGTGGTCTGATCGGGTCTGATCCAGTCTGATCCGGTCTGATCTGGCCTGATCTGGCCTGATCTGTACTGAACTGGTTTGATCTGTTGTGAACCTGTCTGATTGGTCTGATCTGTCTGAACCTGTCTGAACTGGTCGGAACCAGACTGATCTGGTCAGAACCGGTGTGATCCAGTCTGATCCGGTTTGATCCAGTATGAACCGTTCTGAACCATTCTGAACCTTTCTGAACCAGTCTGAACCGGTGTGATCCGGTCTGAACTGATCTGAACCAGTCTGATCTGAGGGGTGTTCCATCAACGTGGATTAAGGAAAAGCCTGGCTTATTATGATAAGCCTCACCAAATTTAAGTGAGAGGTAATTTACACCACTGAACCAGCCTGCTCTGGGGCAGACTAACTGTCAAGCTTACTTTAGCTGTGTTTCAAATAATTCCCTAGCCTGGGTATACCCATACTGACTTGCACGCTCAGTTTCATTTCGAACTGCAAAAGGGTCTGGAGTCCATGGCCGATTCTTAGCCCTGTTTTAAGGATCCAATCACAGAATGGGGTGGGACGGCAAGACGATGACGCGTTTTCTTACAGATCCAACATGACTGCAGCAGACGCAAAGCTCTCTTTGGATCTAGCTGTAGACAGTGTTCTAGATGGTTTAGAGCAAAAGTTTATTTTAAAAGAAGAACAACGTTTGGCTTTACACTCCTTTATCACCACCAAAAGGGATGTTTTAGCCTTGCTTCTGACATGATTTGGCAACTAGTGTGTGTGTGTGTGTGTGTGTGTGTGAGTGAGTGAGTGAGTGAGTGAGTGAGTGAGTGAGTGAGCTGAAACTATAGAGGAGCCAGAGCCAGAACATGCTGCAGAAAAACACTGCAGAAGCAGAATTGTGCATTTTAGTCCCAAAGTAGAGATGGGCTAGTCTGGCTATGTAAACATCAGTCATCTTCTTGCTCGGTGCTTCCTCGAATTTCTGTCGCTCTACATACGTCATCTGGTATAATTGATACGATTGGCTAAGAGCTACGTACAGATGCTTATGATAGACATTCATAGCGCCCAATAAACGGATCGTCGTAAAAAAAAAGGATTGTAATCCATGCCTACTCTACGGATAAATGAATAGGTAGTATCCAGATTATTTCTCATTTGTGATATAGTTTGGCGTTAGCCAGGCTAATAATTCCCGACTGGCAGAAACAAAATCCCCAAAGTCAATTCCGTCAGGTTTCTGGTTTAGACCTTTTTTCTCACAATTTGACGAGGCATGAATTTATATACCTATTTCAGTCAATCTGTTGTTTAATTCATGCAACTTTTGTTTTGAAGTGAACCCTTTATTTGAAAGCTAAACATGTATAATTTAAGAAAGTGTGTAAAAGTTTTTAGTAGTCCTTTATTTATTCATTTTGTTCTAGCTGTTAAGACAAAAAAAACACATTAAATGCATTCTAAAGGACCTTCTGCGGTGGTAAAATGTATACTTACATCATTATCTAGTTACTTTATCTCCAATTGAATTATTCCATTTTTAGCTTTTTATCTCCATATCGAGTTTTTGGTTTTCAGTTCCCATAAACATATGACGCTTGCAGATCGCGCCGGCATCCTGTAAAAGAAAACGTGTCAAAGAGTAGGCTTAGCTGATTACGTAGTTGCCAATTATTAATTAATTTCTCAGTTTCATCATTGCTTGCTGCTGTAGTTGTTCCAGCTGTGTCCTGCAGCAAGGTGCATGTTTATACACAATCTGAAGAATGAAGATACAGCCCAAACATTATTACATTTTCACTTGTCCAAGTCCTTTTTTGGCTGTTCAGATTTCTCCCGTTGAGATGTAAAAAAAATAATTAATATAGGACAGGGTTACTTCCCAACAGGCC
The DNA here is from genome assembly GCF_030273125.1 of Centropristis striata. Classification (NCBI taxonomy): domain Eukaryota; kingdom Metazoa; phylum Chordata; class Actinopteri; order Perciformes; family Serranidae; genus Centropristis; species Centropristis striata. Next base: position 28,272,013 of record NC_081520.1, on the reverse strand, counting down.
AATTTACACTAAATTGATTTTAGTTGTGAGTTCTCCCAACTTAGCCTACACCTAACTGTGAACATACAGCTGTTATCCAGCCTACTGATAACATAACCACTCTTATTAATCTAGTGATCTAATTGATAATATATTAACAACTACACAATGCCGGCTTGTATAGCCTGGGTTGAGTTAGCGTTGACTAGACTCAGCTGAGCTGCGTTAGTGGAACGTCTTAAGCCTGAAGTGAAAGTTTGTGTTAATTCTAACCTGGCTTTTTCAATGAAGCCGCGGTTTGTTTAGCCACGTTGATGGAGCAACCTTCTGGTCTGAACTGGTCTGATCCAGTCTGAACCGGTGTGATCCGGTCTGAACTGATCTGAACCAGTCTGAACTTGTCTGGTCCGGTCTGAACTGTTTGTCCTGTTCAAAGTGAACCTGCCGCTGTAAAACTGAAACATTAATGAAAACATTAATTTAAAACTGTTGTAGTTTTTTCTGACTGAATGGAGATTAAAAACTACATTTCCCAGCAGCCTCTCTGACCTGCAGCTTTGTAAATATTTGACCCGTTTTATCTTCAGAAATGTAGAATAATGTGGATTATAATTACAAGATTAACAAATCAAATTAATTTACTTTTTATTCTGCTGAATCAAAACATAAAATACACTTTTTAACGTTCAGATTTTAGACGTAATTATTTTTGCTGATCATCTTTGGACTTTCTTTTAATTAAATGTATTTATATCCGTGAGACATTTCACTAAATCCTCCTTAAAAACAGTTATACTTTATAACAAATAATAAATCACTAAAATAAAAGTAGTGTTTAAAGGCTTAAAAAACAATTATTACTGCTCAGTTAGTTGACACATTGAGAATCTTTGAAATGTTTCAGTGTTTATCTCCTGTAGCTGAAGCGGCCCCCGCTGTTAGCTCCAGTCACTGCAGCCAGCATTAAAATAATAAATATACGGAGTCTGTTATAATGATTTGATTTTATATTTACATCACATCGATATAAAGTTTGTAAAACTTTTCTAACTGCACTAAAACATTTAATCATTTAATTTAATTTTAAACTTTTGATTCTGATTGAACTTGTTTAATGTTTTAAAGTTTTTATTTCAATATTAAGTTTAATAATCTAATAATAATTTAAGTTCAAGTTTTATATTGTGCAGCTGCAGACAATAAATGACCCCATAAATGATCATTTTAACATTCTTACAATATCAATAATATTATTGATCAGTCTGACAATCACAATGAGATTCAGATTTATTGATTAACTGACCTGCGGCCTGAGAGAAGCTCCGCCCACCTCCATCATCATCATCATCATCACCACCACCATCATCATCACCAGCTGAGGCTCCATCATCACTGACACATGACAGGCCAATCAATCAATCAATCAATCAATCAATCAATCAATCAATCAATCATCCCTCCTCAGTCAGACTGTGTGTGAGCGCGTGTCCTTGGATCAGCGCGTGTCCAGAGTCCTCAGGTCTCTGGTGGAGATCCGAACCCGGAGAATCCGCGCACGGACGCGTAAAACCGGCAGTGCACGCGCGGCTCGACCCCGTTGAGTCCCGGTCCTGGTTCTGGATCAGAGGACCCGGGTGCGGCTGGTTCCGGACCCGGTCCGTCCTGCTCGGCTCTGGAACAAACTGAGGAACTTCCCGGACAGTCAGAGACTCGCTGCTGCAGTGGGTCCTCCCGGAGAGGCGGGGCTAGGTGTGTATGTGTGTGTGTGTGTGTGTGTGTGTGTGGTGTCTGTTTACACTCTTTAACCCTTTTGTTTCAATTTCTGACTTCAGAACATAAAAACAAACTTTATTTTACTGTTTATAATAATTAATTATTTTTGTTTCATTTTTAATCAGTTTCTGTTTCTTTGAGATTATAATTATGATAAATATAATTATAATTATTATTTACCTAATAAATGCTGTTGTATTATTATTGTCTGCAGCTGTTTGTTCTGGATCTAAGCAGCTCATAAACAGACCTCAGACTTGGTCCTGGTGGTCCCCTCGGGGCCGGGGCCACAGGTAGGGCCACCCCGAGGTGTTTTCCCTCCAACAGTCCAGATGTGCAGCGTTTGTCTTTGAGCTGTCTTTGAACATCTGTCCAAACAGCCTGAAGACACTCAGAGTCTCTGAACAACGTCTGCTGCTGCTGCTGCAATCGCTCTGAGGCTCACAGAGAAATGTATAAAGAGATAAATAAATGCATGTGTATGTATGTATATATATATACATTCCTGTATTTATTTATATCTACATTTTTCATGAATTTATTTTGTTATTATTATTTGTTGTTATTTTTCTGTCTTCAGCTCATTGAGACTCTTTAAATTCATGTTTCTGAATTTAAAAAAAACGAGTGTCACATGATGACATCATAGGACACGTTCACAAGTTCATCATTGATTCTTCATCATCAGCTCAAAGTCAAAACAACAACAGAAAGTTACTGAGACATGATTGAGACATGACTCTGCAGAGTAATCTATTACTTTGTGACCGTCGTGTTGAGGTCGTTCAGTTTGTTTACATGTTGTGGAAACAAACATTGAGTTATTATTTGTGTTTCAGTTCTTAATGAAGCAGCTTCCAGCTTTTAAATCAATTCTGCAGAAACAAAACAAAGATTAATTATTATAAACTAATCTGACACACACACACACACACACACACACACACAAATGCAGCAGGACAATTGCAGAGCTGCAGAGGGACCGAGTGTGTGTGTTACTGTTACTGTGTATGTGCGTGTGTGTGTTACTCTTACTGCATTTGTGTGTGTGTGTTTGTGTGTGCGTGAGCCAGGTCAGATAGATGAGTGTCATGTTCTCTCTCTGGTTGAAGGAAGTCCTGCCAGTAGAGATCTGCAGTAGTCTCAGAGTGACGTCAGAGGGCCTGGACCAGGACCTGTACTCTGTGGATCACTCCGTCAGGTCTGGACCAGGAGTGTGTGGATCACTCAGTCAGGTCTGGACCAGGACTCTGTGGATCGCTCCTTCAGGTCTGGACCAGGACTCTGTGGATCGCTCCTTCAGGTCTGGACCAGGATTGTGTGGATCGCTCCGTCAGGTCTGATCTTCTTGATGTTGAACAGGGAGAATCGACTGTTCGGACATTTGTGGTCACATAAACCTTGAAGGTCAGTTGGTCATCAGTCTAATAGTTGCTGGATCAGGGATGAACTCTGATAGGCTGATATAAGGCGGGGTGACAAGGAGCTCTGTCTTTGAGAGGTTGAGCTGAAGGTGATGTTCTGTCATCATGTGGAGATATCAGCAAGACAAGCAGAGATACGAGCCGAGACTGTGTGGTCGTTTGGTGGGAAGGACAGGAACAGCTGGGTATCATCCACGTAACAATGGTAGGAGAAGCCATGATGGAGGATCACTGGGCTCAGTGAGGTGGTGTAGATTGAGAAGAGAAGGGGGCCTAGCACTGTTCGTTGAGGCACCCCAGCAGAAATGTTTTGTAGTTTGGACACTTCTCCCTTCCAGGACACTTTAAAGATCTCCCTGAGAGGACCTGAACCAGGTCAGAACCTCAGCTAACAGGGACTTAGCCCAGAACCACCCAGAAACCCAGGTCTGTCCTGATCTGATCCTGGTCTGTCTGAGTTATCTGAAGTTAAATCTTACAGTACTCTTGTCTCACAGCAAGAAGGTCGCCGGTTCGACTCAGGCCTGCAGCTCTTCTAGGTGGAGTTTGAGGCTCTTCTGTGTGGAGTTTGAAGCTCTTCTGTGTGGGGTTTGAGGCTCTTTCAGGGCTGGACTTTGTTTTTAATTTTTTTTATTTATATTCTGGTTTACTGATTGCCCAATGGCCGATAAAACAGTAGAGAGAAGGCACAGGTGTCTTTGGCCCCTTCTGCTGTCAATCAATCAATGAGCCACTCATGTCATGGCCCGACAAGTCTTTTTGGCCAAACAACGTTTTTGGTAGACTCATTGGCCAATGGTTAAAATTAGTGGGCTGGCCAAGAGCCGAGGTCAGCTCCTCCTTGGGCCCATCGCCTGTCAATCAATCAATCAATCAATCAATCAATCAATCAATCAATCAATCAATCAATCAATCAATCAATCAATCAATCAATCAATTACGGCACAGACAAAATAAAAATGAAACGCATAGGAGTCGCAGGAAAATTATGAGAAAAACAAACAACAGGCCCTCTGTGCAAATGCTGCCAAATGTGCTAAACTAACTGAAATGTTTAGTGCTGCAGCAGGCGGACCTTACTTAGCATCATTAGCAGAACTGGCGGTGGCAGGTGATGAGGGAAGTGGCCTTTAGGGAATTAAGCGAGGGAGGTGGACAGAGATGGCAGCACCCGGCAACATGCGGTAAGAAGCGATAAATGGTTCTCTGACTGGCTCAAATATCATGAAGTCAGGTTAATAATTTTTTTGTTAGCTTGCTAAATTTTTGAAGACAGTATGTTTAGTTTGCTTGATACATTATCAATGTATCTTGTGTCTTGTTTACAAACAGTACTGGGTGAGCGTGCAGCCAGGGGGCAAAAGCATATTAAGAGAGGAACATTTCTGCTGCCTCCACTATGTACGTACTGATGACAGTAAGTTTGGCCCGTCCGGACTTTTAATGGAGTTCAACAGTTATGGACACCCTGACTACCTAATTGGTTGGAGTTTTTAGACTGGCACAGCAACATGCTAGGCTTGCTGTTGTTACTGTTCAGTTATATTAACAGTTTGCCACACATTCTAGTGCCTTGTCACACATTGGTCAGTCTTGTGTTGTGAAGCTGATTTGCTGTTATCTTTGCCAGCGTGATTATTTGTTGATGGATTCGGAGGTGATAAACAGATGGAGTTTCCACTGTATTGTTAATGTGTGTTTTTCCATATTTTCCTGCTTTGTTGTGCTGCATGTCATTGCATTTATATATATTTATACATTTAAGAGTGAAAGTTATACATTCTGACTTCCTATGTTTTGGTTAGTATGTCTATATGGTTAGGAGAGCACTAAGATAGTTTGTGTGTCATCAGTTGTGGTGGGCTGGTCAGGGCAAAAATGCCAGGGCCGACTTTTTGTCCCAGTCCAGCCCTGGGCTCTTCTTTGTGGAGGTTGAGGCTCTTCTATGTGGAGTTTGAGGCTCTTCTGTGTGGAGTTCTCATGTTCTCTCTGTGTCAGTGTGGGTTCTCTCCGGTTCTCCGGCTTCCTCCCTCAGTCCAAAAACATGTACTTAGTTTAACTGGTGACTCTAAATGTCCTGTAGGAGTGAATGAGGTGTGATTGTCAGTCTCTATGTGTCTGTGACAGTCTGAGACCTGTCCAGGTTAACCCGCCTCTCGGCTCCAGCCCCCGAGACCTAAGGAGGAGAACAGGTGAAGGATAATGAATAAATTAATGAATCTATAACAAAGTGATAGTTGATGATGTCATGATGTGACCTGGGGGCTCAGGTACAGGTGTGTCTCTGTCTCTCTGCCTCAGGTTGAAGGTGGTTGGAATCAGGAGTATTAGCATGTTAGCATGTAGCTTCAGTCTCAGAAGAAAGTAAAAGCTGCAGATTTAATTTATTCTGGTGGAATGTTCTGTCTGATTTTCAGTGTGTGTCCTTCAGGTGGACCCGCAGCTCCGCAGTATCCCATCATGCCTCTGGGTTTCTGGCCGGGGGCCTCGGGGGCCCCTGGGGGCCTCCTGGCAGCCGGCCAGTGACCTGCAGGACGACGAGTCGCCCAGAGAGACGAGCGACACGGAACGGGGACCAAGACACTAGAGGACACTGAGACACTGTCAGACAGAGCTGAAGGACGAGAGTTTAATTACACCATTCACCTGTCCATCACACACACTGAGACAGAGACACACACACACACAAACACTGAACACACTAAACACACATACACACCAGAGTCCTTTCAGAAAGACAGAGTGTGTTCAGTGTGTTTGTGTGTGTCTCTCTCTCTCTCTGTCTGTGTTTAGTGTGTTCAGTGTGTGTCTCTCTCTTAATGTGTGTGTGTGTGTACAGCTCGTCCTGCAGGATTATAAATGTTGAGTTGTTCTCGGAGCCTCGCTGCTTCTGTTTGATGTCTGAAGGTTCTTTAGGTTGTGTGTGTGTGTGTGTGTGTGTAAAGTCTGTCTCTGCGTTCTAAGGTCCACACGTTATTAATATTTATAATAATAATAATAAATAAAGGAATATTGACTGTCACTTTGCATCTTTGTCCTTATTTTGTAAATAAATAAACAGAATGTCAGCAGTTTACCAGCTCTATGGGACGTTTGATCAGCTTTTTTGGTGATTTTTATGAAAACAGTGAATCTGAACAAATGTTAAGAAATGCTCTGAAAATGTGCATCTACTGATAATACTCATAAAGTACAGAAGAGTAAATAGTAAATAAAGTCTTTATTCAATCAGCTGTAAACGAACAACAACAACAATACATAAACATGATCAGAATCTGTCACACACCTGGATACAAAAACAATAGAAATAATTAGAAAATTAATTCAGACAGAAGAACGAACACTGACAGCAAAGCATGCTGGTTCACAGACTGACTACACAGGTGCATCATGGGAAATGTAGTGTTTCAAGAAATCACCTGTTTTAAATCACAACATTGACAGCATCACACACACGCACGCACACACATTCATGCCCACACGCAGACACACGTACGCACACACACAGAAACACACACACGCACATACGCACACACGAGGGGCATTTTATGTCAGCGAACTATAGTAAAACGTGTGTACATCGCTTATGCGATGACATCAAACCTCTAACGTGTGTGCGTAGATTCCATTCTCTTTCAATGGACAGACGAGCATCACGTTGCACGGCTGCATGACGGGTGAATTACACCTAAAATACGTGACATGAAGACCTGCATGACTGTTAAGTACAATTCTACATGAGCGTACAGGCACATGCTGTGTAGTGTTTTTGCAAATCAAATAGCGAGGGGTCATTCGTGCAGTGCCACGAGCGAACGAAGTGGACGCCTGTGCGCACGCTCTTCTCAATGTACAAATAATTATTTACTTTTTTATCACAAATTTTGAGTTTAGCAGCTGCTTCGCTTCACAATTCAAGCAGTCCATGTGTTACCAAGAGAGACCGATGAGACAGTTTAGGCTATTTCAAGTCTACACGAGCACACGTTAAGGCATCTAAAGCGCTGGCTTTAGGACAATAACACAGGACAAGCGTTCGCAAATGGCATGACACTTGTCACCCGTCATCCCTTCATTATCTGGTGTACTCTCAATTTGCGTGCCTGTACGCACGCCTATTCATCAGTCTTTATGCAGGCGCAGGCAACGCGGTTAAGGAGTTTTAGTATAGTTGGCTGGCATAAAATGCCCCTCATACACACACGCATGCGCACACACACACGCATGCACGCACGCACACATACACAGACGCAGCCCCACACACACACACACACACACACATACACACACTCACAGACACACACATACACACACATACACACGGCTGTACAGTACAACAACAATAATGATGATGTCATGGGCCATCTTCCCGTCAGCAGCGGGGGGCGGGGTCAGCGGTGGTGGGGGGGTGGGGGTCAGCAGCGGGTCTCGTAGATGCCGCTGCGGCCGATGTAGCGGACCCACTTGATGACATCGTGGTCGCTGTAGTTGAGTTTGGGCTCGAACACCTTCAGGTAGCGCACCTTCAGACCGGACGGCGCGAACGGCACCTGCAGGGGGCGGGGCAACAAGTTCTTCTTCTGCTCTTTAATCATCGTCCAATAACCAATCAGTGAGCAGAGACTCACCTCGAAGTTCATGGAGATGGGAGGCCGCGCCCACTTCTTCTTATCGTTGGTCGGCAGCAGCTCAATCTCCGCGGAGACCTGAGACTCCTTCATCCCCGCCAGGCGCTTCACCCTAACACACAACAACACAAAATACACACTGTAACACACACACACCGCCAGGCGCTTCACCCTAACATACAATATAGGATTAGGATAAGAGTACCCCTGAGTCCCCCTGAGAACACCTGAGACCCCCTGAGTACCCCAAGTCGCCCTGAGACCCCCTGAATACCCCAAGTCACTCTGAGACCCCCTGAGTCCCCTGAGTCCCGGTCTGTGTGGGTCCTGGTCCTGTCTTACTTCCAGACGATGGCGTTCTCGCTGGCCTTGTACTTGGCCTTCCCCTTCATGCAGATCAGCTGGACCCCGCTGGTGTTGAGGGGGGTCGGGATCCGGACCTGATGGGGGACAAGTCTTCACTGTGTGTCTGTAATAACTGTGTAATAACTAATAACTGTGTAATAACTGTAATAACTAATAACTGTAATAACTGTGTAATAACTGTGTTATAACTGATAACTGTATATAACTAATAACTAATAACTGTGTAATAACTGTAGTAACTCTGTAAAAATGAATAACTGTAATAACTGCGTAATAACTGTGTAAAAATGAATAACTGTAATAACTGTAATAACCTCGATCTTCTGAGCGAGCAGCGACGCCTTGAAGTTTGACTTGATGATGACTTTCACCTCTAGTTTGGTTCGACCGACTTCTCTCACCAGCGGGATGACGCGGAATGGCAGGATGATGTCTTTAGTGGTCCGATACCTGCACACACACACACACACACACACACACACACACACACACACACACACAAAACAACCAAACACACACACACACACACACACACACACACACACACACACACACACACACACACACACACCCGTCTCAGGCCTGCTGATGCTGTATGTGTGTGTGTGTGTGTGTGTGTGTGTGTGTGTGCGACCTCTGACCTCATTAGCTCGTAGTCTCCGTCTGGAGGGATGAAGCTGATGCTGCGTTCAGAGTCAAACTTGCTGAGTCGGACACACTGATGGAAGGTACAGTCATCTATAGCTATAGACTGTTTACCACTGGGGGGGGGGGCAGAGAGAAAGAGAGAGGGAGAGGGGTAGGGAGAGAGAGAGAGGGAGGGAGAGAGAGAGGGCAGTTCAGAATGACAGATTTAAGGTCTCAGTAACAGTTACTTTCTGCAGCTTAAAGACATTTTATTTGTTTGTTTGATTTGTCTCACATTTTATCTATATATATTTTATGAAATGTATCCACTTTGTTTTATTGATTCTTATTTATATGTGTGTGTGTGTGTGAGTGTGTGTATATATATATATACATATATGTTGTCCTTATTTACTATTTTTTTTACTGAATGAATTGTATATTTGTCCTTTATTTGTCGAATTCCATTTTGTTTTATTGATTTTCATTTCTTACTGTTATTGTGTATTGTCCAAATATTTTAAAAAAGTTGTACTTGTGCAATGGCAATATTGTTTTTTAACTTTTGTGCCAATAAAGCCTAATTGAATTGAAATTGAATTGAAAAATAACTAACTTCACATGAACAGGCTGGGATCAGTGTGTGACTCTGTGTGTGTTTGAGTAACGTTTTAACGGCTGAGTTTGTTTACATGTTTATAACAGCTTTATTCTGAGGCAGGAAGTGACCATATATGGAGCTGTGACCTCTGACCTCTTCCCTCCATCCTCTGATCCTTTCCCCTGTTTGTCGACGACGATCTTGTCGTTCATCCCAAACTTACACTCAGGCATCCCACTGAGGTAACTCTTCATCACCACCCGGCCAGAGACATGGGAGCTGAGCACCTGACCTACACACAGACACAGAGACACACACACACACACACACACACACACACAGATACACACACAAACACAGACATACATACATACAAACACATACACACAATGTGTAATGTTTCTTACAGTGATGAACAGATTTCTGTGATTCTAACTGATATTACATTTACATTTAGTCATTTGACGCTTTTATCCAAAGCGACTTACAGAAAAAGGTGAAGGTATAGTGCCATAAGGGGCGTTAGTGCAGCAATAAGAGCTGGTGAGGATTCTTTAAGTAGTAGAGTTGTGGTGTGGTGCTAGAAGAGAAGGTGCTCTCTGAAGAGCTGGATCTTCAGGAGTTTTTAAAGGTAGAGAGGGACCCCTGCTCTGGTAGGAACTGGTATTGCGTTCCACTAATGGGGAACAACAAACACAAAGAGTTTGGATTGTCTTGAACGAACGGGTGGCAGAGCCAGGCGCTGCTCATTGGAAGAGCTCAGCGGTGGTGAGGTAGCGTATGCCTGAATCAGGGCGTTCAGGTAGGTCGGTGCAGTACCAGAGACAGCTTTGTAGATCAGCATTAGAGATCTGAATTTGTTGCTGCACAAAAACACGTTGGAACTGTTCTTCTAGCTGTCTTCTAGGGCAGCCATTCTTAACCTTGGGGTCCCGACCCCAATTGGGGTCGCGAGATGTTTTTGCGGACAACATGCATGTTAAATTGGGGGTCGCGACTCATAAAGGTTGAGAATCACTGTTCTAGGGGACAGTGGGAACAGTGTGGACTGTGAGGGGACAGTGAGGTCAGTGGGGACAGTTACCCTGCGGGGACATGAGCAGGTTGACACTCTCCAGGACATCCAGGAAGAGCTCGTTGCGGCGGTACTTGATGCCTTCTCTCCTCCAGCCGATCTGACCTGTTACCTGACTGGTGATCTGAGTCTGATCCTCCTTAGACTGAGAGACATTGAAGGGTTAAAACACACACACACACACACACACACACACACACACACACACACACACACTGAATATGAGGGGTATTTTATGCCAGCACACTATACTTAAACGCCTGAACTGAAAAGTCCCACGAGCGAACGTAGCGGACGCCTGTGTGCACGCTCGTCTCAATGTACAAATAACTATTCTAGTCTACACGTGCACACGTTAAGGCATCTGAAGCGTTGGCTTTAGGACAACAACACACGCGTAGCGCGTGTACGTCTATAAGGAACAAACTGAGGAAGAGGCTGTGCGCATTTACGCACGAGGTCCACTGGATCATCAGGACCTGACAGTTATTCATTTTCTATGTTCTGCAGCATATCTACACAGATCAGCCGTTATACAGAGTCTCAGCTTCATATGGTATTGTTTATAAGAAAGCAGAACTTGTAGATGAAGAGAAAGACTATCTCGTACGTACCAGATAAACTTAACGTTTTTCCGGCTGAAACCTGAGGCTTAATTAGCCTGTTTTAGGAGTGAAAGTCAGCAAAATACAGCTTAAACAAAATGTTTTACCTTATTAGCTAACTACAAATGTCTGTAAAACAGAATGGGACTGTGCATAAGTGCCGAATTGGGTTAAACAGTGTAGATATAAGGTCCAATAAAATCATATTGTGAAGAGACTGCTGTCCACATGGCTACTGAATATTCATTAGATAGGTCCGCATGGCTACTTAATAATCAGTGATGACAGCGATTACTGCGTCTGCAGGCAGGTAAACCTACCTAATTACAGCTGGTGCGTAATGAACTGTATGTCCGTGCGCGAAGCTGGGAACTGGCTGTGAGCGTCGCACTTTACTATTACTATTTTTAAGTAGCTGAAATTATTTTAATTATCCCTTTCACCCTTGCTATCATTAAATATCAATTCGATATCATTCAAACTTAGAGAGAGAGATAGAGAGAGAGAGAAATTTCGATAACAAGAAAATAAAAACGGGCCTGAAAATAATAGAAATATCCTGACAGCTCTGTTGGGGCTTGGAGTTCATCTATAAGTTCTGCTTTCTTATAAACAATCCCATGTGAAGCTGAGACTCTGTGTAACAGCTGATCTGTTATAGGCGTACACGCGTTAACACGTGTGTGTTATTGTCCTAAAGCTAACGCTTCAGACGCCTTAACGTGTGCACGTGTAGACTAGAATAGTTATTTGTACATTGAGACGAGCGTGCGCACAGGCGTCCGCTACGTTCGCTTGTGGCACGAATGACTCATCGCTATATGATTTACACACACACTACACAGCGTGTGTCTGTACGCTCATGTAGAATTGTACTTAACAGTCACGCGGGTCTTCTTGTCACGTATTTGAGGCGTAGTTCACCCGTCACGTAGGCGTATGCGCAACAACGCGTGTGCAGCGTCTGCGCGACGCCTACGTGACGCTCGTCTGTCCATTGAAAGAGAATGGAATCTACGCACGCACGTTAGAGGTTTGATGTCATCGCATAGGTGCTGTACACGAGTTTTAGTATAGTGTGCTGGCATAAAATACCCCTCATACACTGAAGGGTTAAACAGTGTGTGAGTGTGTGTGTGGACTCACATGGTGCTGCAGCAGGAAGGAAGCAGACAGGAGATAGTTTCAAATTAAAAGCCTTCGTTGGTGTTTATGTGATGTTTTATTGGTAATATTGTTATTATTATTATTAATAATAATAATAACAATATTAATTAACAATAATGATAATAATAAGGATGATAATAATAATAATAATAATAATAATAATAATAATAATAATAATAATAACAATAATAATAATAATGATAATATTAGTGTACCTGGCTCTTGATGCCCTGCTGGGTGATGAAGGTCTTCAGAGCTCCAGTCTCTGAGTTCTGAGGGTAACCGAAGTCCAGAATCTCTGCAGGACACAGACACTGTCACCACAACAACAACAAACAAACACACACACACCACACACACACACACTCTGCAGGCTGCTGTCCTCGCTGTATTTTCTTTAGGTTTTGATTTTCTCATCAACGTTTACAAAAATCAAAACCTAAAAAAACCACAGAGCGGCAGAAAGACGGAGAGACGACGTCCTATTGGAGAAAGACAGTGAGACATCCTGTCCTCATGAGGGACAGCTTTTACTTTGGTGAGTAGAAGCAGTCCCTTCCTGTCCCGCCCTTTCAGAATAAAGGTTACCGTCAAGCAGCTCGTAGATGAGGACGAAGTTGTTCTTGACATTCTCTTCACTGATCTTTCCGAAGTATGCCGCCATGACGTCACACATCTTGTAGAGGAACTCAAACACCATGGTGGCGTTGACATTCTGCCGCGTCGCCGCCGCCAGCCAGATGTTGGAGCGCTTCACGTGGAAGAAGCTCGTCCTTGCGATGTTGGTGACCGGCGACCGCACCTGCTGCCGGGCGTGGATCACGTTCACCCGGAACGCGTCCACCGCATTCCTCCTGGACAGAGACACGGATATGTCACGGTCCCTGAACGAATCACGGCCCCTGAACACATCACTGTCCCTGAATGCATCACTGTCCCTGAACGCTCCATCACAGTCCCTGAATGCATCACTGTCCATGAATGCATCACTGTCCCTAAACGCATCCTCACTGTCCCTGAATGCATCATCACTGTCCCTAAAAACATCCTCACTATCCCTGAACACTTCATCACAGCTGTACCTGAACACATCACTGTCCCTAAACGCAGCCTCACTGTCCCTGAATGCATCATCACTGTCCCTGAATGCATCCTCACTGTCCCTGAATGCATCATCACTGTCCCTGAACACCTCACTGTCCCTGAATGCATCCTCACTGTACCTAAACACATCACAGCCACTGAATTCATCACCACTGTCCCTGAACACCTCACTGTCCCTGAACGCTCCATCACTGTCCATGAATGCATCACTGTCCCCGAACACATCACTGTCCCTAAACGAATCCTCACTGTCCCTGAATGCATCATCACTGTCCCTGAACACATCACTGTCCCTGAACACATCCTCACTGTCCCTGAACACATCCTCACTGTCCCTGAACACATCACTGTCCCTGAAAGCATCACTGTCTCTGAATGCATCACTGTCCCTGAACACTCCATCACTGTCCCTGAACGCTCCATCACTGTCCATGAATGCATCACTGTCCCCGAACACATCACTGTCCCTAAACGAATCCTCACTGTCCCTGAATGCATCATCACTGTCCCTGAACACATCACTGTCCCTGAACACATCCTCACTGTCCCTGAACACATCACTGTCCCTAAACGCAACCTCACTGTCCCTGAATGCATCCTCACTGTACCTGAACACATCACTGCCCCTGAATTCATCATCACTGTCCCTAAACGCCTCACTGTCCCTGTACACACCATTACTGTCCCTGAACAGATCATCACTGTCCCTGAACACACCACTGTCCCTGAACACACCACTACTGTCCCTGAACACATCATCACTGCACCTGAACACATCACTGTACCTGAACACATCACTGTCCCTGAACACGTCACTGTCCCTGAACACGTCACTGTCCCTGAACACGTTATTGTCCCTGAATGCATCACTGTCCCTGAACACATCATTACTGTCACTGAATGCACCGCTGTCCCAGAATGTATAATCACTGTCCCTGAACGCATCACGGTGTATCTGACTGTTGTTGAGTGTGTGCAGGGTTGAGTTATTTGTCTGTGTGTGTGTGTGTGTGTGTGTGTCTGACCCGATGTCGTCCCGGTATACCCTGGAGATCAGGACCTCCCCCTTGTGGTTGTAAATGAAGAGTCCTCCGATCATGACTGACAGCTGTCAGTCACTCAGCTGATCATGGTGAAGCTGCAGCAGAAACAGAAACATGTTGAAACAGAACATTTATAAATTAGTCTGTAATGAGTCTCAGCATCTGGAGTTATTAAGTCACATTAACATTAGATCAGGAAAGTTTAAATGTAACTGAAATGGTGTTTTTTTTCTATTCATTTAGTATTTTCAAGTAAAAAAATAAAATGTGTTTCAGGTCTCAGCCTGCTGTGACCGACGAAAAACGGAAACATTATTTTTTTGCATTTATTTATATAGTTATTTCTACATTTATTCATCTTTTTACAGTTTTTCCTCAGTCGCTTTGGTGCATTTCTCACATCACTATTAACATCTGCACAACAGTTCTACAACATTTAGTCATTTGTGCACATCATAGTAGCAGTTTCTCATTTCTTACAACAAATTGCAAATGCTTTTGGACAGTCATCAAATGCTTTCATACAACTCTCTTTTTTGTTTTATAACTTTACTATTTGCTTATGTGATGTCAACCAAAAATAACTATACTTGTGAATGCTGAATAGTCATTCCATATGAAAGTAATAGTCCTCATTTCATTTCTTGAGTCATTACATATAAAAATGTGGAACTAGTAGTCAAAATCTGTCAAACAAATGTTATACATTTTTAAAATCTATTTTTTTCCCTGAATATGTCTCCTAAATTGAACAAATTATCTCAGGTAAATATCAGATTTCACTGATGAGAAGGGGTGTGTGAAGCATTAGTTGCAACCAATGATAAGCCACTTCTCTACAATCACTCAGAGCTGAATCCCATAAACCCATAAACACTTTAAAAGCATATATTAATCAAACAGGATATAGTGTGTACTAGGGGCGCCGATTTCCTTAATTTTGCGGGATCGGCGATCGGCCGATTCTTTTACGTCAAACCGATCTTATCTACCTCGATAATAACCCCCATCGGCGAAGCAGTGCTCTCAACTTTGTTGCTAAGTTTAGCAACTTTTCAGACCCCCTTAGGGACTATTTTTCAAGAAAGCGACTGGAGACAAATCCAGCGACTCCTTCTTACTCTCCATAACGAGCCGCTAACGAGCCGGAGGCCGGCTCGTTAAGAAGAGCCGCCGTTAGCGGCAGTTAGCTCTGTAGCAGTACAGTGTGTATGTGCTGTTGCTGCAGGAGGTGTTCACTTAGCGATTTCTGTTTGTTTACAACAAGCACCGACGCTCTGTTTCTTCTTCTACAGTTTGGAATCTAGCACGCCACACTGTATAATTAAATGCTACACTGCCCCCGTGTGGAAGGCACCAGTAATACAACATTTTTTCCTTCCAGATATGATGAACTATTCGATTTTAATGACTATTCGAATCTTCGAAAATCGATGCCCATCCCTAGTTGTATGTATGTTGTAATATAACGAAACCAAAAACTCAGGACACTTTATTTATGGTTGCAGTTCTTTTGACCTGTAAATTGTTGATATTTATTTTAAGTTCAGTATTTTATTAACTACCTCAGGCATTGTGATTTCCTTTATTTGTTAAAGAAAAATACTGCTGTGTTATTGTTTTCAATAAAATAAGATTCAAACATTGAAGGTTCAGTTAGTTCAGAACGATACCGAAAAAATCGGTACTGAAAAAATCGGTATCGGCCAAAATTGGAATCGGCAGGTCAGGCTTTTTAAAAATCGGTGATCAGTGATCGGCCAGAAAATTGCAATCGGTGCACCCCTAGTGTGTACCATTTCTACAAAACTGTGAGACAGTAATGGAAGGTCATCCACTTGGAAGAGGGGTGAGGGTGCAGGGAGGAAGGGGATGACTTGTGATGACATCACAGCAGAGTCCTTCAGAGGGTGGATTCGCCACTCGAGGAGATATTTTCCTCGCTGCATTGCAAGAGATGATATTGGCTGTGATGTAGATGAAACTATGTGGCCAGACAGAGAGGAACGTCTGGATGTGCATGGATGATTTACAGTAGTATGTTGTATGTTCAATTCTATTACTGCTGTTGACAGTTGTGCACAGCTCTACCCAAAGGGAGTTTATGTTTGTTGTAAATAAGGGTGTATTTTTTCACACACTAAATAAAGTAATGTGTAACTTTACTGTAAGTTTTAAATGACTGTGCAAGTACTATACAGTGCTGTCTTGAGCATTTTCAGGTAGCATCACCAAGGTCTGACTTTTTTGCATTGGAAAACATTTACAGAATAAACTGTCATAATGAAAACATGACAGAGCCATTTGACTATCTCGTTCATAAACATGGTGTCAGGACTTTTCATCTTGATGTCACTGACACTTTCATTGACATGAATACTTGCTTTTGAGGGATGAGCTATCCATTTTGAGCAAGTGACACGCTTTTGTAGGTTATCAACTAGGTTTTGCAGTTTGTGCTAATTGTTTTGAGAAATGCATTAACTGTTGTGCAAATGTAAATAGTGATGTGAGAAATGCACCAAAGCGACTAAGAAAAACTGTATTTATTTATTTACTTATTTATGTTTCTACTTACGTCATTTTTCGGCCTTCATGCTGCTCTTCAAAATGTTCCTTATTTTTATGATTAAAATAATTTATTGTATTGAAACGTCACACTGAGACTTTAGTGAGCCGTTACACCACAGACACATCATTATTATTATTATTTAGTTATTAACTGTATTAAAATAAAGTATCCATCGGTTTGTTTTTTTTTGTTTTTTAAAGATTATTTTTTTGGCATTTTACATGCTTTATTGAAAGTGAGAAACAGATAGAAAGGGGGTGACAGAGGGGAGGACATGCGGCAAAGGGAGCTCAGGCCGGATTCGAACCCTGCTCCACCGCAGCGAGGACTGTAGCCTCTATACATGGGGGCGCCTGTGTAACCCACTACGCTACAGACCACCCATCCATCGGTTTGTTTGATATATTATCTAATTAAAACATAATTAAATCACAGCTGCTGGTTAGCATGTTAGGTTAGCTTCTGTCCTCCTATATATCCACATCAGCAGCCTCACAGAGAGCTAACACATTAATAATATAAAATATAAAATGTAATAATGTGATAATAACGTTACTCTGCAGTGGTGAAGGACTCCTGATGACGGCATAGCTCTCCGCCATCATTCCGACCTCTGTTTAAAAAGCAGACATTTTAGTGTTTTCTCCTGTTTCTGACTCCGCTGCGCACTCAGCCCGCAGGACACTCAGCCCGCCGGTAAGGCTCGGTTCTTCTTCTACTTTCGGCAAACAAATAAACCAACATGTAGTTCTCATTCCGTTGAGATTTACAGGTTTACGGTCGGGAGTGAAACAGCTGAAGTTACCGCCCAGTCACGTAGCATTCAGCACACAGTGACGTCAGCTGAAGAGTAAAGATAAATATCCGTAAAACGGTCAAATATTTGACTGAAAAGTCACAATAACGTTTAACAGCTTCTGTCGGTCTCTGCCGAATTATAATGTGGTCCCTATTGATTAATAACAGATCATCAATAACGAGCTGCAGTGAAAGCTCTGCTGCCGATCAGCAATCATCGATGAAAAATCACCATTTCTAATCGATGTCCGGAGAACAAGACGAACTGTGAGCAACACCTGCTACCGGAGCCGCAGACGGTGAGGACTCCCGCTGCTGCAGAGCAGACAGACAGGTAGACAGACAGCCAGACAGACAGCCGGAGAGAGAGAGAGAGAGAGAGAGAGAGACAGACAGGCAGACAGATAGAGAGAGAGAGAGAGAGAGAGAGAGAGAGAGAGACAGACAGACAGACAGACAGAGAGGGAGACAGAGAGAGACACAGAGAGAGAGACACACACAGAGAGACAGACAGACAGGCAGACAGATAGATAGAGAGACAGACAGACAGACTGGCAGAGAGACAGACAGACAGACAGATAGATAGAGAGACAGACAGACGACAGGCAGGCAGGTAAAGAGACAGACAGGCAGGCAGATAGACAGACAGACAGACAGGCAGACAGTAACGGTGTTTTCAGTCCTACCGGCTCCGTAGAGAGCTGGAGTGTCCCGGCTGCTCCGCTTCACTCCATCCGCCGAGAGACTGTGAGGAGCGGTCAGTCTGTCCGGTCAGTGTCCCCAGGTGTCTCTGTCCGGTCAGTGTCTCTAGGTGTCTCTGTCCGGTGTCTCCGGTCTGTGAGGAGGCAAGATGTCGGCGGATGGAGCGGACTGTCAGCTGACGGCCCGGCCGCGTCCCATTCAGAGCAGCCAGCCTCCTCGACCGGGCTCCTGCCGCTCTGACCGGGTGTTACCTGCGCAGGTTTTTTTTTTGACACCGCCAAGTTGGTTCCGGTCTCACACCGACGGTTCACCGGCCGCCGCTCTGCCTCCCACCGGACTCACGGTGACCGAGGAGGCGGGGAAGCTGATTGGGACGCGTCCCTGCGTCCTTCAGGAGGGAGGAGGCTGCGTCCGATCACTCTCAGATATACTACTACTACTATTATTATTATTAATAATAATAATTATAATAAAATATGTTTTTATATGTTTTCTCCATTAATCGATTGATTGTTTGTTTAAATAATGACAAATGGACCCAAAGTGACACTAAACCTCAAGATTATTAAAATGCATCAGTAAATCATAAAATAAATACAAAGACATTGAATATAAAACAACTAAACTAATTGGTTAATTAAAATGGCTAAAGAACAAACAAATATAAATTAAATACAGTTATTAAAATAAATATTTGTGAATTTGCGCTATATAGGTGCACACCATTTTATATATATATATATATATATATATATATATAACATGATGAAAGCAGCTGTTCACATGATGGATGATTATTATTAAACCTCATCAATATTTTAGAACTTTCTTTGTTTTGTTTTTTGTTAAAAATCAAACATGAAAAACAAACAGAAGAAGTTGCTGAATATTTTTTATTTGAGTTTAAAAAGCTTCAGTGGAGACAGCCGCAAAATAAACTATATTAATAAATAAAACAATAATCATCCGTCATATTTACATTAATATTGATGTGTGATTGGTTCAACAGTGAGCTCACAACAGGTCTGATCCAGGTCCAGGTCTGACCCAGGTCCAGGTCTCAGCTCATGGACCAGGTCTCATGGTCAAACCAGTCCGGAAGCAGAGTATAACCTGGGTCGATTTCATGCAAACCGGCTCAACCAACACAAGTTCTGCCGAGTTCAGTGAGACACCTGGTGGTGGACTTGGTCTGGTCCGGTCCAGTCTGTTCTGGTCTGGTCCGGTCCAGTCTGTTCTGTTCTGTTCTGTTGTGGTCTGGTCTGGTCCGGTCCGGTCCGGTCCAGTCCAGAATTTGGCTTCATATCACAGAAACAAATTTCATCCAAACTTTGAGGACGTGAAGGAGATGAACCTCAAACAACTCGTCTCCCTGAGCAGCGTGCAGGAGTCGGGCTGCATGGCGGGAACAGTTTACCAATGTCTGAGCTCGCCACAGTGACATCACAGTGACATCAGAGCGACAGTTCAGACTGAAGCTTTAGAGCTGGATCTGATTCAGGACCTGAGAGTCTGATCTGTTCTAACATCAGTGTTTGAAGTGGGGCCCTGGTAATTCCTATGAAAGTTGCTCAGTGGTCTTGTGCCTCTAGGGGGCGCGGCGTTCCTTTAGCCCCGCCTCTCTGTGCTGTTCATTTACCCCGGCCTCCCCATGCCATTCCTTTAGCCCCGCCTCCTTGTTACAATTTGATACCATTCCAACATCCTGGAAACTGAAACGTGAATCTTTTTTCTCCGTCGGCAGATTGTGGACAAACCTTTTTCTATTTCAAAATAAAAGCGACATTTTTAAAGCAGGAAATGACATCATCATCGCAGGGTCACATGACATCCACGAAGAAGTCGCTGGGATTGGCCATGGCGAGGCGGAACGACTGGCGGGAGGCGGCCGGGTCACGGCGCTGACCTCGGGGCGACGGCGGCAGTGGGACATCCTCTGAGTCTTTGTTACCATGGAGACCAGGGAGGGAGGGCAGGGCATCGCCGGGGGAATCTGCACCGTGTGGCTCGTCGGAAGACGCTCTCACTTCCTGTCTGCTTGGCTCTGATTGGCTGCCTCGCCGACCTTTCTTCAGACCGTTGCTGCAGTTTGACTCGCTGCTGCGACTTCCTGCAGGAAACACGAGTCAGGACCAGTCAAGATGAGTTTAACGAATGGGAGAGAAAATAAAATATATTTATTGTATTCAGAAAGACTGACCTTCACTGTGCTGACTGCCCCCCAGCAGGGGGAGGGGGGGGTGGCGAGCTGTAGGGACCCGGCACCGGGTACTGGTAGGAGAAGGCCGGGGGCCACTGGGGGGCCGGGGCCGGCGGCTCACAGTCTGACCCTCTGGAGTCGTCTTCAGGATCCAGCAGAGTCAGAACGGACACATCTGTCAGAGGAAGCAGAGATCAGCTGGGACTCCCCAGAATACAAGGACATCACAGCAAACTGAAACAATCAGCTGAGAGAATCTTTCTCACAGTTTTAATTAGATAATTCCTTATTTGAAATATTGTCTGTACTTTAATGTAAAAAGATTGAACATGATTTAAAGGCTGTATTTATGATTTGACACTAAGTTTAGAAGCATGAACCAACTTTAATAACAGTAACGGTGTGTTCAGACCGGACGCGTAGCGAATATTTCGCGCGACAAGATTACATACAAAGTCAATGCAAACACGCGAATAGACGCAAATTTTTGCCGGCGGCGCGAATCGCGGGTTTCGTGCAACGAGAATGCCGCAATTGACGCGAATGTCGCGGCGCGAATGAAACATGTGTGTGTGAGTTCAATAAATTCAACTTTGGCGAAATATTTGCGTGACGCTGTGTCGGGACAGCCTATCAGCGTTGAGATTCTGGACGACAGTGTCCGAGATACATACATGAGAGAGAGGACAAAAGAGGCAGGAAGGAGGAGTGGGTCGGCAGGAGGGACAGGAAAAAGGTGGAAGTACTCTGCGGTCCTCTCTCCGTGCTGAGTGCGCCTCCGGATGATGTCACTCACCCAGACACGACGGCGTGTTTTCCGACGTATCTCGGACTTCCAGAGCAGGTACAGGGACGCTATGCTTGTCATGGTTGATGACAGAATGAAATGGAGGGAATTATTTGGCGCTAAATAGTCCATTGGGCGAAAATTCGCGAGTAAATTCAACTACTCGCGCGAGTAACGCGACGCGAAAATTCGCTACGCGTCCGGTCTGAACACACGGTAAGGCGTTCTCTGCTGGGCGTTCTGTCTCCCTCTGGTGACCGGTGGTGGTACTGTAGCCTCAGACAGTAACAGATCAAGTATCTGATGTGTCCTCACCTCCACAGAGGTCCCCGAACACGTAGTAGCACTGTTCGGAGAAGGTCACCTTGTTGACCGTGTGGCGGATGTACCCGGCCTTCAGCAGGTTCCCGGCATACTTGCGAGCTTCACGGCGGTCGGTGAACCCGTCCACGTTCCGGTGCAGCCAGTCCACCACATCAGAACCTGCACACAAGAAACCTGCAGCTGATCTTGGAAAACCCAACAGATTATTTTTGTGGATATGATTAAAATCTGATGTCACAGGTCTGGGTGGGACCTGACTCTGATAAAAGGTTTAGGGTCTTCTAACTGATAAAGGGTGTAGGGTCTTTAACTGATAAAGGGTTTAGGGTCTTTAACTGATAAAGGGTTTAGGGTCTTTAACTGATAAAGGTTTTAGGGTCTTTAACTGATAAAGGGTTGGGGGTCTAACTAATAAAGGGTTTAGGGTCTAACTGATAAAGGGTTTAGGGTCTAACTGATAAAGGGTTGAGGGTCTAACCGATAAAGGGTTTATCCATCCATCCATCCAGCAGTCTAAGCAGGGCATTCCAGACGTCCCTCTCCCCAGCCACAATGTCCAGCTCCTCCTGGACCCCGAGGCGTTCCCAGGTCAGGTGAGAGATATAATCCCTCCACCGTGTTCTGGGTCTTCCCTGAGGCCAAACCACCTCAGCTGGCTCCTTTCAACGCGAAGGAGCAGCGGCTCTACTCTGAGCTCCCTCCAGATGTCTGAGCTCCTCACCCTAACTCTAAGGCTGAGCCCAGCCATCCTACGGAGGAAACTCATTTCAGCTGCTTGTGTCCGCAATCTCGTTCTTTCGGTCACTACCCATGACCATAGGTGAGTGTTGGAACATAGATGGACTGGTAAATCGAGAGCTTTGCCTTCTGGCTCAGCTCCTCTTCTTCTTCTTCTACCCTCACTCCTGAACAAAACCCAGAGTACTTGAACTCCTTCGCTTTAGGCAGTCCCTCCTCAGAGGGCAGTTCACCGTTTTCCGGCAGAGAACCATGGCCTCAGACTTGGAAGTGCTGACTCTCATCCCAACCCCTTCGCACTTGGCTGCAAACCGCACCAATGAGTGCTGGAGGTCCCAGTCTGATGAAGCCAAAAGAACCACATCATCCGCAAAAAGCAGAGATGCAATTCTAAGGTCACCAAACCGGATCCCTTCCTCTCCCCGGCTGCGCCTTGAGATCCTGTCCATGAAGACCACGAACAGAATTGGGGACAAGGGACAACCCTGGCGGAGGACAACACCCACCGGGAACGTGTTTGATGTTGTGCCAAGTATGCGGACACAGCTCTCACTTTGGTTATATAGGGACCGAATAGCTCGTAGCAACGAGCCCGGTATCCCATATTCCTGCAGTACCTGGAGTGATTCTATGAACGTCTCGGGGTCCCCCAGGGGGAGGCTGACCAAAAGTTCTCCTCCATAGCCTCCCCAAATCCCATACCCGAGTTTTTGCATCAGCGATTGCCGCAGCTGCAGCTCTTCTGGCTGAATGGTACCTGTCTGCTGCTTCCGGAGACCCCTCAGCCAGCCAAGACCGAAAGGCCTCCTTCTTCAGCTTGATGGCCTCCCTCACCGCTGGTGTCCACCAGCAGGTTTTTGGGTTGCTGCAACAGGCATCGACGACCTTCAGGCCACAGCTCCTATCAGCCACGTCAACAATTGAGGCTCTGAACATGGCCCATTCGGACTCCATGTCACCAGCCTCACTCGGGATGCTGGAGAAATTCTTCCAGAGGTGAGTTGAAGATCCTGAAGACACACCCAGTTCACCCTCACTACACGTTTGGGTTTGCCAGGTCTGTCCAGCAGCCTCCCCCGCCACCTGATCCAACTCACCACCAGGTGGTGATTAGTTGACAGCTCTGCTCCTCTCTTCACCTGAGTGTCCAGAACATCCGCAGATCTGACAATGCGATAATAAAATCGATCATCGATCTATGGCCCAGAGTGCTCTGGTACCAAGTACACTTTTGAGCAACTCTATGTTCGAACATGGTGTTTGTTATGGACAAACCGTGACTAGCACAGAAGTCAAATAACAAAACACCACTCGGGTTCAGATCGGGCAGGCTGTTCCTCCCAATCACTCCCATCCAAGTACCATCATTATTGCCCACGTGAGCATTGAAGTCTCCCAGAAGAACAATAGAGTCCCCAGGTGGTGCCCCTTCCATAAGCACAAACAACAGTCATGGACCTTCTCCTCGCAACTTGCAGTTGCAAGGAGACGACCCTCTCGTTCCTCGGGGAGAACTCCAACACAGCGGTGCTCAGCCGGGGGCTTGTGAGTATCCTCACATCTGACTGGCGCCTCTCACCCTGGGCAACTCCGGAAAAGGAGAGAGTCCAGCCTCTATCCAGGAGTTTGGTTCCAGAGCCCACGCTATGCGTGGAGGTGGGCCTGACTATTTCTAGCTGGTAGCGCTTGACCGCCCTCAGAAGCTTCCGTCCCCCGCCAGCGAGGTGACGTTCCACGTCCCCAGAGCTAGCCACTGAAGCCGGGGGTCAGCAAGCCCAGGTACCTGTCTTTGCCTGCCGCCCAGCTTACAATGCGCCTGACCCTTATGCCCTACACTGCGGGTGGTGGGCCCACAGGTCGGCGGATCCATGTGGCTTTTTCGGGCTGAGCCCGGCCACCAGACACTCGCCTGCGAGCTCCCCTTCCGGGTCTGGCTTCAGGGGGGGGCCCCTGGTTTAATGGCGAGGTACGCCATTCTTCATGTGTCCGCTTCATAAGGGTCTAACTGATAAAGGGTTTAAGGTCTAACTGATAAAGGGTTTAGGGTCTAACTGATAAAGGGTTTAGGGTCTCGTAACTCATAAAGGGTTTAGGGCCTTCTTCCTAATAAAGGGTTTAGGGTCTAACTGATAAAGGGTTTAGGGTCTTCCTACCGATGAAGGCGTTGGGAATCGTGATCTTCAGCCACATCCGGTCACGGACCTCCAGGCCGGACTCAGGATTGGCCATGGCCTTCACCACTGCCGTCATGTCACTGTGGATTGTGAGATGGTTCTCCTCCTGCACGCCTGAAAAACACCATCAGATAATGGATGATGGACAGGTGACACGTGGTGGACAGGTGACAGATGATGGACAGGTGACGGACAGGTGATGAAAAGGTGACAGGTGATGGACAGGGGACAGATGATGGAAGGATGACAGGTGATGGACAGGTGACAGACAGGTGATGGACAGGTGACGGACAGGTGATGGACAGGTGACCGGTGGTGGACAGGTGCTGCAGTGGCTGATGGGAGTCTGACCGTAGTGCGGCGGGAGGCTCCCTGTCATGGCAGCGGTGTGAGACACCCAGGCGGCGGGGTCGATGGGACGTACCGGCTCACCTTCGAGGACGAGAGACAGAAAGAACCAGGTGAGGCTAATGTTATCCTGGGCAGGGAGTTAATTATTATTAAATGTTAATGATGGTTATCAGCTAATTATGGTAATGAGGAAAATCAATTATTATGTTAATTAGTTCCTGAGCTAATCATGTTAATGAGTGTCCTGAGTTAGTTATATTAATGAGGGCCTAAGTTAATTATGTTAATGAGGGCCTGAGCTAATCATGTTAATGAGTGTCCTGAATTAATTATGTGAATGAGGGCCTAAGTTAATTATGTTAATGAGGGCCTGAGCTAATCATTTTAATGAGTGTCCTGAGTTAGTTATGTTAATGAGGGCCTAAGTTAATTATGTTAATGAGGGCCTGAGCTAATCATCTAAATTCTGAGTTAGTTATGTTAATGAGGGCCTACGTTTCTTATGTTAAAGTGTGTCCTGAATAATTATGTTAATGAGGGTATGAGTCAATTATGTTAATGAGGTTCTCGTGCTATGGACTCACTGTGTGGCAGGGTGAAGCAGCCTCGGGGGTTTGGATCCCAACACTTTGCCACCGTTAACGTGACTGGACTGCAGACGGACAGAAGCCATTAATGTGTAGAAGTCATAGTAGTAATAGTTATAGAAGTACTTGTATTTGTAGTATTAACAGTATTAGCAGTATTCATGTCTCACCCTGGTTTGTGGACGATCTCTCTCAGGACTCGGACGGCGTCATCGTTACTCATGTTCTCAAAGTTGATGTCGTTCACCTGACGGACAGACAGACTATTATTTATTTATACAAGTAGTACCACGAACAGTACTGCAGTAGTACTGATAGTAGTACTGCAGTAACAGTAGTACCTGTAGTAACAGTAGTACTACAGTAACAGTAGTACCTGTAGTAACATGTCTCCAGGTTCGATGCGTCCGTCAGCAGCTACAGCTCCTCCCTTCATGATGGAGCCGATATAAATACCTCCGTCTCCTCGGTCGTTACTCTGACCCACGATACTGATCCCCAGAAAGTTATACCTCTCTGACAGACAGACAGACAGACAGACAGACAGACAGACAGACAGACAGACAGGTGTGTGTCAGGTGAAGCTGACAGGATGTTTACCTGTTTTAATATCTGAGGACTCACCCATGTTCAGAGTTACTGTGACAACGTTCAGGGACATGGTGGAGTCGGTGACACTGCTGAAAGACACAGACTGAGAGACAGAAGGGAGGACAGACAGAAGGACAGACAGAGGGAGAGACAGGAGGACAGACAGAGTTAAAAGAGAGGAAAAAAGCTGTTAGTTTTAATTTAAATTTATATTAAGATAAAAATGTGTGTGTGTGTGTGTGTGTTTCTGTGTGTGTGTGTGTGTGTGTGTGTGTGTGTGTGTGTGTGTACCCTCTCCATGCGTGGTTGTGTTTTGTGTCTCCGGTGGCGTCGTCGTTGGCGCCGGACGAGTCTCGGCGAGGAGCTGCTGCGGCCTGTTGATTGGCTGAACCTGGTATGACATCACAGTAACAGATATAATACAAATCAAAATTAAATTAATCAATTATTAAGTAAATAATAATATTGTAAAATATTTCTGAGTAAAAATAGAAAAATCTAATCAATCCTCCAAAGCAAAATATAAATATAAATTAAAAACTCAGTTTAAATTAAAATGATTTAGACAGTAAATAATAATCATTATTATTATAACATATATTAAGTGCTCAGATAGATTGTAAAGCATGTCCAAAAACTGATATAATGTAAAATTATGAATATGCATTCTTAAATGAAATAAATACATAACATATATAAAATATGTTAAAAAAACAAAATAAAACTTTAAAAGTTATACATTTAAAAAATGATATTAAAAAGATAAAAGTTATAAAAATAAACATATTTAATATATAAAATTAAAAAGACAAAAAATTATAATATAAACATATATTTAATATGTACAATTAAAAAGATCAAATTTATAATAATAAACATGTTTAAAAAATGACATGCAATTGTTGAACATAAACATATGAGAATAAAAATCAAACCTTTGACAACAGAATGATAAAAAAAAAAAAAAGAAAACAGAAAAACAGAAATCTACAACAACAAAAATGTAAATAATCCCAAAAAAACCCCAGTCAACAACAATAAATCAGAAAATAATATTCTAATATTAGATGCTGCGGAGCGTCGAGGGGAACACATCATCAGATCAGCGGAGACTCTTTTATCTGAGTGACAATAAACGCAGCGCACCGCCGGTCATATGACCTGCATCAGCCAATCAGAGCGCAGCAGCAGACGGAGCTGAACAGGTTAACTGGAGCGGAAGAAGAAGAGGACTGGAGGGCAGGTGAGTGAGATCGGCCGACCAATCACAGCCAGAGCTGCTGCTGATGTCACAGAGACACACGGAGACGCTTAAAGGAGCAGTGACACATTTTATCACAGATAGATCGCATAATCAAATATCAGATCACATGATCAAATATCAGAACTACAGTGGCCCTGAAGTGCCAAACCACACCAACAATTCATCAAAACAGAAAGGGTAGGTACATATTGGACACTGATCCTCCTCCTGATTGGTTGCTGCCGTCATTCGCTTCTCCATAGACAATTCTTTCTCACTCAACTCTTACCTTGAGAGAGGAGATGAAGCATTAACTCTACATGGACACGTGTTACGTGTGGTTAGCCTAGCTTAGCATAAAGACTGGGAGCAGAGGGAAACTATTAGCCTCCAGTCAGGGACGGATTGGGACTAAAAAACGGCCCTGGACTTTGACCAGGGCCAGCCCAAAGCAATCGGCGTGTGGAAACTCAACAACAACAATAACACCTGGCATGAGTGTCACAATACTTTAATTGTGGCTCATGATACTTTACCATCCAAATTATACAATTGATTATAACAGCATATTATAAAATCTATTCCATGCTATTTTAAAATGAATGTATTAATTAATTATTTACTTTACATTACATTACATGTCATTTAGCTGACGCTTTTGTCCAAAGCGACTTACAATAAGTGCATTCAACCTGATGGTACTAGACATAGACCACAGGAATCAAGTAAGTACATAACTTTAAGAGCCAACTGTCATCGCTACAGGAGTGCTATATCTTAAAGAAGAAAAGAAGAAGAGAAAAAAGGAAGCGCATTTTTTTTATTTTTATATATATATATATATATATACAGGTCCTTCTCAAAAAATTAGCATATTGTGATAAAGTTCATCCTTTTCCATAATGTAATGATACAAATTTAACTTTCATATATTTTAGATTCATTACACAAAACTGAAGTAGTTCAAGCCTTTTATTGTTTTAATATTGATGATTTTGGGAAAAAAAGTAAAGAAAAACTCAAAATCCCTATCTCAAAAAATTAGCATATCATGAAAAGGTTCTCTAAACGAGCTATTAACCTAATCATCTGAATCAACGAATTAACTCTAAACACCTGCAAAAGATTCCTGAGGCTTTTAAAAACTCCCAGCCTGATTCATTACTCAAAACCGCAATCATGGGTATTATAGGAGCTCAGTCTTATACTGAGTTACTGAGGTATTTGGGTCCCGGAATAACTTGGTTGACACGCCTCGCCTTGACTGATGCTCTTCTACCGTATTGAATAAATGTTCACGCTGTTGCACATCATAATCCGTTTATTGCCGTGTAATGTAAACAAAGAAAAAAACATACAAAACAAAACCATATGCCCTTCCGGGTCAAACCCTGCACAAAGAGTGAACAATCACACCTATATACATCTGAGCTCCCCAGGTAACAGCATAGCGACCCCACATATACATTGAGTGAATTACACCACACATAAACACTCAACCAAACACATTCAGCTCCTACACACCGGCCCCTAATTGTTAATGACAGACCGACATAACAATTCAAAATACAACATGAAAGGAGCAACATGTGTTTATACAGTTACATTAAAGTACAGTACAGACAAATCTACACTCCATGTACCAAACAGAGTTTTGTTACCGGCCTTTCAATAATGTTGGCCTTTGTCTGTAACCTCACAGAACGCACAAGCCCTTGCTTATCTGGAAAACCTTCCAGAACTCTGCCAAGTGGCCATGAACCACGTGTAGCTGAAGAATCCATGATCACCACGATATCTCCAGCTGTCAAACTCCTCTTCCTCTCATTCCACTTCTGCCTCTCCTGGAGCAAGGGCAAATACTCCCGAATCCATCTCTTCCAGAAAAGGTCCGAGAGATACTGTACTTGTCTCCAGCGCCTTCTCACGTACAGATCATGATGTTCAAACACTCCAGGTGGCAAAGCTGGTTTCCCTCTTAAGAGAAGATGATTAGGCGTGAGAGGTTCCAAGTCATTAGCATCCTCTGAGAGCTTGGTGATTGGACGGTCGTTCAAAATGGCCTCCACTTCACAGAACACTGTATGAAGTCCATCATCGTCTAACTTCTGCTGATGCAGAACCGAACTGAGTACTCTTCTCACCAGGCGGATCATCCGTTCCCACACACCACCATGTTGTGAGCCTGCTGGCGGATTAAAGTTCCACTGTATTCCAACCTGTGACAGAGCTCCTTGAATCCTGTCCTGATTCAAAGCAGTAAGCGCCTCCTTCAGCTCTCTGTCTGCTCCAATGAAGTTAGTGCCATTGTCTGATGTTAGACTTGTCACCTGCCCTCTTCTGCTGATAAAACGCCGCAGAGCATTGATGCATGCGTCCGTGTCCAATGAAACAGCCACCTCCAGATGGACTGCCCTGCTCGCCATACAGGTAAAGATAGCGCCATATCGCTTACAAGTTGATCTTCCTCTCCTCACCTCCACTGGACCAAAATAATCCACTCCTGGGTTTGTAAATGGTGGAAGATCAGGAAGGATTCTCACCTTTGGCAGGTCAGCCATTTTTTGTTCCACTGCTCTTCCATTGTAGCGTCTACAGAAGCTGCATTCACCAATAATTTTTCTGACAGCTGCATTGCCGTTGGTTATCCAAAACCTCCTCCTCACCTTGGACAGCGTGTGAGTCCGTCCACCATGCCCCAGATTCTGATGCACATGTCTGAGAATGAGCGTGGAAATTTGCTGGTCTTTGGAAAGAATAAGCGGATGCTTGGCTTCCTCTGGCATTGCTCCTCTGCTCAATCTTCCCCCAACTCTCAGGAATCCATCCTCCAAACATGGATCCAGCCTGTATGTGGGACTCTGTCGACTCACTGCCACTTTCCCAGATGACAAATCAGACATCTCTTCACCAAACCTCTGTCGCTGACAATAGCGAATTATGGCACCCTCTGCTCCCAGCAACTCATCCAGCTTCAGACTGCCACTTATGGACGTTGATGTAACTCCCTTTCTTTCCGTCTGCAACAAACTGCCCTGACTTCCTTTCTCCAGACAATTAGACACAGAAGCTTCTAATTGTTTCCTCTTGCGACTCTGTGCCAACAACATGACCTTTAATCTCAGGATCCAGGCAACAGCTGTCTTTAGTCTCCTCCAGTCAGAAAAGTAGGCAATGAGCTGGTTCGTAGGACTAGAAACGTCACACACACTGATGGTATTCACCGTCACCTCCTTTCTGACCTCTTGGTCATCAGAGTCCACTGAGACATCCAACACAGTTCTAGGCCAGTCCTCCTCATGCTTCCAAAGAAAAGTAGGCCCTTCCAGCCACCTGCGGTTGTTCAGAAAATCAGAGACCTTCATTCCCCTCGATGCATCGTCAGCTGGATTATCCTTGGACCCTACATGCCTCCATTGTGAGGGTTTAGATGTTTCTCTGATGGTCGAGATTCTGTTGGCCACGAACGTGTGAAATCGTCTGTCCTCGTTGTTAAGGTACTTCAAAACTGAAGTGCTGTCAGTCCAAAAGACTGAATCCTTCACCTGGACATTCAGCTCTGCCTTTAACAACGAGTCCACTCTAACTGCGAGGACAGCTGCCGTCAACTCCAGTCGGGGAATAGTCACAGCCTTCAGTGGTGTCACCCTGGCTTTGCCGAGCAGAAAGGTGACCTGGATGTTATTTTCCTGATTTAACATACGGATGTACGTTACAGTTCCGTATCCTCCTTCACTGGCATCAGCAAAGTGATGTAACTGGGCATGCTTGATCTCTCCAAACCCCACTGGCTTGATGCACCTTCCCACACTGAATGCAGACAGCTGCTTCAAGTCCTCCAGCCACCCTTTCCAACGAGGTAAGATGTCCCTGGGCAGATCATCATCCCAGCCACAGCCTCTCCTACAGAGCTCCTGCTGCATCTTCTTGGCAGGCAATGTGACTGGTGCCAGAAAACCCAACGGATCGTACACCGAACTGGTAACTGACAGCATACCACGTCTGGTGAGAGACTGTTGTTTCATCTCCATCTTAAACCTGAAAGAGTCAATCTCCACACACCACTGTAGACCCAAAGCCCTTTCCAGCGGCAGAATATCTTGGTCCAAATCCAACTCCTTCAGGTCCTTGGCCCTTTGCTCCTCTTTGATGGCCTGCAACACAATACGACTGTTGCTTATCCACTTTTCCAAAATGAAGCTCCCCTTCTGACACAGAGCAGTAAGATCTTTTATCATTTGGATAGCTTCTTCTTCAGTGGCTGCACTCTTTAAGCAGTCGTCTACATAGAAATTTTGCTTAACAGACAGAACCACATCGTCCACAAACTCAGACTGGTTGTCATCCGCAGTTTTCCTAAGTGCATAGCTTGCACAGCTAGGAGATGACACAGCGCCAAACAGGTGTACAGTCATCCGATACTCCCTGAGGTCCTGAGTGATGTCACCATCTGGCCACCAAAGAAAGCGGAGAAAATCTCTATCCTCCTCAGCAACCTTCACTTGATGGAACATGGCTTGAATGTCACCCATGAATGCCACCACTTCATTCCTGAAACGAAGAAGAACTCCAAGCAAAGAGCTGGTGAGGTTGGGACCTGGCAACAATTCACTGTTCAAAGATGCTTCTTGAAATGTGGCTCCACAGTCGAACACTACACGAAGAGATCCTTTCCTCGGATGATGGACACCATGGTGAGGGATATACCACACCTTCCCCCTTTCACCATGCAGCTGTTCCTGAGGCACTTGCTCTGCGTAGTTCTTACTGACGAGTGTGTTCATGTACCCACTGTACTCCTGGTGCAAGTGTTTGTTGTTCAGAAATTTTCTCCTCAAACCCTGGATCCTTTGCTTAGCCACTGCAAAGTTGTTAGGTAGACAAATCTCCTTGTTCTTATAGGGCAATTTCAAACAGTACCTTCCTTCCTGAAGTACTGCTGAATGCTCCATGATTTCCAGGAACTTGAGATCTTCTCTGGACATTTCATTCTCCTTTGTGGTTTTCTCATTAAACTCATGATTATATTGCTTGACCAGCATTTCTTCGAGCTTACACACAGAGATCCTGTTCACCATTGCCAAGGGCAGCTCCTCTTCTGAAGCAACACTGTTTCCATTCAGTGGTCCATTAACAACCCACCCAAGCACTGTCTTAATAGCATATGGGCCATTCCCGCTACTGTTAATGACCTCCCAGGGCTCTAATATCTTGGGAGCATTGGTTCCAATTAACAGGTCGACATTTGCTTTTATGTTTGGGATGTTCACCTTGGATAAATATGGCCATTTTGCCAGTTCTTCAGTTGTTACCATGTTATTAACATCGACTGGCATTTTTGTCTGTGTGAGAACCTCTGGGAGAACATGAAAGTCATTGCTGTCCAGATTAGATACCTCCAAACCAGTCAATGAGTACGCCGGAACCACTGTTTTTTGCCCCATTGTGCTCAACAGGAAGCTGTTTTTTCTCCCTGGGACATTCAGCTTTCGCATTAGATATTTTGAGCAGAATGTGGCTGAACTTCCCGGGTCCAAAAAGGCATAGGTTTCTATGATGCGATTTCCCTTTGCACCTTTAACCTTCACAGGCAGGATGGATAACACACACCGGTCCTGACCGGCCCGTGTGTCCACATGTTTTGAATGAAGTTGGCTGGTGAGATGTTTCAGACTGTTCCAGAGCTGGTTGCCTTTTAATATGAAGCACAGTGGGGTGGGTTTGACTACAAATTTTACATGTCAAGCGGCTTTCACACTCACGGCTCATGTGTCCCACACATAAACATGCAAAACAAACCCCTTTTCCCCTCAGAAACAAGATTTTTTCTTTGTGCTTCTTTCCCTGGAACTGTTTGCAGTCCTCCAAAGAGTGGTCACGAGCACAGCAAAGGCATTCGGCCTTTTTTGCTTCTCTTGGGTCTGATGTAAACTCTTTAATTTTCCCAGGCACTTCCATAGATGTTACAGTGGTAGCCACAACATTTCCTTTCATTTTGTTTCTAGGTTGCGCTTTGAACCAAGAGACAGTCTTTATTCCAGCAACACCAGATGACTCCTGTATCTCACCAAACAAAGGGTCAGAAAGAATGCTGACACGACGCACGATAAATGTGACCAGATTAATGAAGCAAGCTGGCTGATTGGTTGTCTCCATTATGTCGTGAGCTATGGTCCTCCACTGCTCCCTCATTCTGAATGGCAACTTGGACACAATAGCTCTTATATTTACTGGCATATCCAGTTCCTGCATGTACTGAAGCTCTTCCATTACATTGCAGCATCCACGCAGGAATAAGGAATAGGCTTGCAGTGTTTTCACGTCCTCAGATTTTATTGTCTGCCAAGCCAGAGCCTTTTCCATGTAAGCACTTGCGATTTTGTACTGATTTCCCAAATGTTTCTGGAGGAGTTCCTTTGCCACTGCATAGCCACGCTCAGGGGCCATGTGCTGGCAGCTACGCACCAATTCACGTGGCTGTCCTCTTGTAAACTGTTCCAGATAGTACAAACAGTCTGCTTTTCCTGCCTTTTCCTCCTCTCCTTGCTCAAAGGCTTTAATGAAGGCCCTGTACTGGAGAGGGTCCCCTTCAAATGTGGGAGTATCTCGTGGGGGCAGTGACATCATATGCTGCTGCTGTACCAGAGCTGCTGTTATTTCATTTTGCCTCTGCATGATGGTAAGTATGTCAGGTGGACTTTGACTGACGTATGGATAGTGTGTAGGTTGAGCAGTTGTTGTTGACTGATGTTGAAAATTCAGTGTTGTTCCAGATGTATTTACTTGTTGCTGTTCATTTTGGCTGAACTGATGCACTGAAGCAGCTTGAATCCATTGCTCAGTTTCCTTGGGTCGCACATCCTTTAATAGAGTTTTGTTGGGTGGAAGTGACCATTTTGTTGATTCATTTTGTTGTGTTGATTTCCATGTCTCAGGGTTGTACTCCTTTGCCATAGGGTTTAATGTGTTGACAGCTTTTTCCAGATTTTTCCTTTTCTCCTTTTCCAGATAGGAATTCATGCCATTGGATGATTGAGAAGAACTTCTCCGCTCTGAAGCATTTAATACAGCTAGCTTAGCAGTGGAAGCAGCAATTTCAGCTTCCAAATCCAGCTGCTCTCTTCTCCTTCTCAGCTGCTGTTCCTGTTCCTCCAAAGCATGCCTTTCCTTCAAAGCTGCAGCACGAGCAACAAGTGCTGCCTTTTCTGCCTCAGCCTTCATGGCTGCACAGGATGCAGTACTTGATTTTGCAGCCACGTCCAAACGCTCTCCCAACCTCCTCGCAGTTCCAAACCGCTTCCAGCAGCTCCACTCGTCTTTGCGCTCACCTCCGGTCCGTACCAAACGTGCCGGTGTCCAAACGAAGTTCCAACTGGTGCGGGTTTTTTGACTAATATTATAGGAGCTCAGTCTTATACTGAGTTACTGAGGTATTTGGGTCCCGGAATAACTTGGTTGACACGCCACGCCTTGACTGATGCTCTTCTACCATATTGAATAAATGTTCACGCTGTTGCACATCATAATCCGTTTATTGCCGTGTAATGTAAACAAAGAAAAAACATACAAAACAAAATACCGGCATGATGATCTACATACAGCGCTACAGCGGCGTAGCGGCGGTCAAAAAACCATTTGCCCTTCCGGGTCAAACCCTGCACAAAGAGTGAACAATCACACCTATATACACCTGAGCTCCCCAGGTAACAGCATAGCGACCCCACATATACATTGAGTGAATTACACCACACATAAACACTCAACCAAACACATTCAGCTCCTACAATGGGTAAGACTGCCGACCTGACTGCTGTCCAGAAGGCCATCATTGACACCCTCAAGCAAGAGGGTAAGACACAGAAAGAAATTTCTGAACGAATAGGCTGTTCCCAGAGTGCTGTATCAAGGCACCTCAGTGGGAAGTCTGTGGGAAGGAAAAAGTGTGGCAGAAAACGCTGCACAACGAGAAGAGGTGACCGGACCCTGAGGAAGATTGTGGAGAAGGGCCGAGACCTTGGGGGACCTGCGGAAGCAGTGGAGTCTGGAGTAGAAACATCCAGAGCCACCGTGCACAGGCGTGTGCAGGAAATGGGCTACAGGTGCCGCAATCCCCAGGTCAAGCCACTTTTGAACCAGAAACAGCGGCAGAAGCGCCTGACCTGGGCTACAGAGAAGCAGCACTGGACTGTTGCTCAGTGGTCCACAGTACTTTTTTCGGATGAAAGCAAATTTTGCATGTCATTCGGAAATCAAGGTGCCAGAGTCTGGAGGAAGACTGGGGAGAAGGAAATGCCAAAATGCCTGAAGTCCAGTGTCAAGTACCCACAGTCAGCGATGGTCTGGGGTGCCATGTCAGCTGCTGGTGTTGGTCCACTGTGTTTTATCAAGGGCAGGGTCAATGCAGCTAGCTATCAGGAGATTTTGGAGCACTTCATGCTTCCATCTGCTGAAAAGCTTTATGGAGATGAAGATTTCATTTTTCAACACGACCTGGCACCTGCTCACAGTGCCAAAACCACTGGTAAATGGTTTACTGACCATGGTATTACTGTGCTCAATTGGCCTGCCAACTCTCCTGACCTGAACCCCATAGAGAATCTGTGGGATATTGTGAAGAGAAAGTTGAGAGACGCAAGACCCAACACTCTGGATGAGCTTAAGGCCGCTATCGAAGCATCCTGGGCCTCCATAACACCTCAGCAGTGCCACAGGCTGATTGCCTCCATGCCACGCCGCATTGAAGCAGTCATTTCTGCAAAAGGATTCCCGACCAAGTATTGAGTGCATAACTGAACATAATTATTTGAAGGTTGACTTTTTTTTGTATTAAAAACACTTTATAACACACACTAACACTTTTTTATTGGTCGGATGAAATATGCTAATTTTTTGAGATAGGGATTTTGAGTTTTTCTTTCCTTTTTTTTCCAAAATCATCAATATTAAAACAATAAAAGGCTTGAACTACTTCAGTTGTGTGTAATGAATCTAAAATATATGAAAGTTTAATTTTTATCATTACATTATGGAAAAGGATGAACTTTATCACAATATGCTAATTTTTTGAGAAGGACCTGTATATATATATGTTAGATGACCATGACTTAACCGAGGTATTGCTGGAAGAGATAGGTCTTGAGCCTGCGGCGGAAGATGTACAGGCTGTCTGAGGTCCTGATGTCGGTGGGGAGCTCGTTCCACCATTTGGGAGCCAAGACAGAGAAAAGTCTGGAGGAGGTTTTGAGGCGAGTTGACACACGCAGGGTGAGGGTTGCCAGCCGTTTGGCTGATGCAGAGCGGAGAGGACGGGAAGGGGTGTAGAGTTTGACAAGGTCCTGGATGTAAGTAGGACCTGAACCATTAGCAGCGGAGTACGCCAGAGCTAGAGTCTTGAAACGTATTCGCGCAGCCACCGGGAGCCAGTGGAGGGAACGGAGGAGGGGTGTTGTGTGTGAAAATTTGGGAAGATTGAAGACCAATTGAGCAGCTGCATTCTGGATGAGTTGCAGAGGTCGGATGGCTTTGGCAGTCAGACCTGCCATGAGGGAGTTGCAGTAGTCCAGGCGTGAGATGACCAGCGCCTGGACCAGGACCTGAGCTGCCTTCTGGGTGAGAAACGGGCGGATTCTCCTGATGTTATGCAGCAAGAATCTGCAAGATCTGGTGGTGGCGGTGATGTTTGTGGAGAGGGTCAGTTGGTTGTCAAGAGTCACGCCAACGTTTTTCGCGTTTTTTGTGGAGAGAACCACTGTGTTCTGGACAGTGATGTGGAGGTCAGTGGTGGGGGAGCCCTTCCCTGGGAGGTAAAGTAGCTCAGTCTTTCCCAGGTTGAGTTTGAGGTGGTGTGAGGACATCCACTGGGAGATGTCGGCCAGACATGCAGATATACGTGCTGCTGCCTGTGTTTCAGACTGGGGAAATGAGAGGATTAGCTGGGTGTCGTCAGCATAGCTATGATAGGAGAAGCCATGCGAGTGGATGAGGGAGCCAAGGGAGTTGGTGTATACAGAGAAAAGGAGCGGACCAAGGACAGAGCCTTGAGGGACCCCGGTGGTGAGTGGACAGGGTTCTGAAACAGAACCCCTCCAAGTTACACGAAAGGTGCGGTCCTTGAGATAGGATTTGAGCAGAGACAGGGCAGAGCCCGATACTCCCAGGTGGTGAAGGGTGGAGATGAGGATCTGATGATCAACAGTGTCGAAAGCTGCAGAAATGTCCAGTAGAACCACCACAGATGAGAGAGAGGCTGCCTTCGCATTACTTAATTTATGCAGTAATTATATCTTACCGCACAAATAATAATACCACATTTTAATGAAAATACAGGGGAGCAGAGCTGTCAATAAAAAACTTCTGTATTCAAATTCTTCAAAGTTTGTAAGCATTAACTGTGACGTTACCAAAACTTTAAAAAGTAAAAGCACAACATATTTCTTAATATTAGCTACTACTGCATGTGGCATTTTACAGCAAGTTTAGCTGTTTTAACTACTGTAATTTTTTCAGTTTTTGCATTGTACTGAGCAACACAAACTGGGTATAGATAAAAATGTAGCAACCTGAATAACATTTCCTAACATCAGCCCTAGCAAGTAACTCTATTTCTTCCTCTCTCATGTTCCATACTTACTGGCCCTGTATCTGTCTGTGGAACCAGCTCATCTCTCTGTCCTTCATCACCACAGGTGGCCCTATCATGTAGAGGCTGCACTCTCTGGCTCACTTCTTCACTCAACTGGATGCAACTTGTGTCTTGTGTGTGTGTGTGTGTGTGTGTGTGTGTGTTACCTTCCTCCTGAGTCTTCCTCTGATGAACAGAAGCTTGTCGTCTCTAATTGGCTGCTCTGTGGTGTTGACGAGCTGTCACCTCCTGCTGGCCCCGCCCCGTTCTGATCAGCTGGTCGGGGGGCGTGGCCATTCAGACGCCCGCCTCCAGAGAGAGAACCAGCCAATCAGAGACTCAGAAACATGATTCACAACCACAAAAAAACATAGTTTCTCACCTCGTTCTTCTTCTGCTGGAGAGACGACTCTGACCTCTGACCCCTGCTGCTCGTCCTGACTGACAGACAGACATGCAGACAGAGACAAACAAACAGATAGACAGGCACAGCCATGTTGTGAACTTCCTGTTAAGATTTAGTTACTTGGTTGGGCTTTTACTTTGAAAAACAGTCCTGGGCTTCTTGTTCAGACACAGTTTCCTCTAAGGCTTTTATTCTGGTAAACTGCTCTGGTTTGGTCCCAACAACAGAAAGAAAAGCCTCTGAACGCTGATGGAGGTTTACTGTCTGTAGTAAAACATGTTCTCATTGGTCTCTATGGGACCGTAAGTCGGAGTCGCGCACTGAGACAAACTGACAGTGAAAAGTCTCCTGAGTCGTTTGAACTTTAAATCTTGTTTCATGTTAAAGTTCAGAGAGCTGCTGCTGTTCATCTCCTCTTTACAGTCAGTTTCTCATTGTGTTCTATGGGAAACTTTATCAGTTTTAATGTATTGTAATAATATTCTATATAAATAAAGGAACTAATCATACATGACACTATTGTTATGAATGATGAGGTGAGGTGAGGTACTCACTGGAAGGAGGGCGGTCTGGAGTCTCCGATCACACCTGTCCTCTCTATGGGGGGTGGGGCCAGGCTGGTGGGCGTGGCTATAGACTGGAGGTCTGAACCCCTGAAGTCTGACTGACAGGTTTCTGAAGACACCAGCTGAGAGAGAGACACCTGAGAGTCAGAGCATGGCACAGTAGAGATGGGAGTGTGTGTATGTGTGTGTGTGTGTGTGTGTGTGTGTGTGTATGTGTGTGTTTATGTGTGTGTTACAGTGTGTGTGTGTGTCCCTGTGTGTTACAGTGTGTGTGTGTTACAGTATGTGTGTGTGTGTGTGTGTGTGTGTGTGTGTGTGTTACAAGGTGTTTGTGTGTGTGTGTGTGTGTGTGTCACAGTGTGTTTGTGTCTCTGTGTGTGTGTGTGTATGTTACAGTGTGTCTGTGTTACAGTGTGTGTGTGTCCCTGTGTGTTACAGTGTGTGTTTATGTGTGTGTTACAGTGTGTGTGTGTGTGTGTGTGTGTGTGTGTGTGTGTTACAGTATGTGTGTGTGTGTATGTGTTACAGTGTGTGTGTGTGTGTGTGTGTGTCTGTGTGTGTGTGTGTGTGTGTGTAACAGTGTTTGTGTCTCTGTGTCTGTGTGTGTATGTTACAGTGTGTCTGTGTTACAGTGTGCGTTTATGTGTGTGTTACAGTGCGTGTGTGTCCCTGTGTGTTACAGTGTGTGTGTGTTACAGTGTGTTTGTGTGTGTGTGTTTTACAGTGTGTTTGTGTCTCTGTGTCTGTGTGTATGTTACAGTGTGTCTGTGTCTCTGTGTGTTACAGTGTCTGTGTCTGTGTTACAGTGTGTGTGTGTGTGTGTGTGTGTGTGTGTGTGCATGGGTTTGTGTGTGTGACTGACCCAGCAGACCACTCTTCCGTTGATGAAGGGCAGCCTGGCGTTGTCGTCACTGATCTCCTCTTTGACGACTCTGCAAACACACACACACACACCATCAGACCTCTGCTGTTCTCTTCAACCAGACTCCATTCATAAAAACAGTGATTTAATCTGTCACATGATTGTTCACCAGGACGAGTCACTGATGAGTATTCCTATTGATGACCTAAAACTCATAAAAGTCCTCTTAACGGTTTGTGCTTTTGTGTGTTAAGGAACCAACAAAATTCTACTAAACTAAACTTAGTAAACGATGGAGCAGCGAGAGATCACAAACTCATTCTATGACCTAAAATGGAGAGACGACTTCAATAATCTGAACCTGCTTTTATACACACACACACACACACACACACACACACACACACACACACACACACACACACACACACACACACAAACAGACGCACAAACAGAGTTATATAACAGACTGTATCTGTAAAGCTCTTTAATGTTCACTGATGAAATGTGTGTGCGTGATATTATTGTTCTTAAAGGGACGGTTGTCATGTTTGTGGAGGATTAAACTCGTTAATGTTTCATGTTCGTTAAGCAGCTTTAATTCCATCCACCCCTCCAGATGTTTCAGTCTGAAGCTGCTGCATAAATAAACAAACCATTGTGCTGTATTTCTCTCTCTTCATACCCTGTCTTCCTGTCCTGTTTACCTTTGTCATATTGTTTGTGGGTGTTTTATACGTTCTGGACGGGTTGATGGCTCAATTTCATTGTACTTGTACTTGTTACTCTGTGCAATGACAATAAAGGGTTCATTCATTCATTTCTATTTTCTCTTTAATTAATTAATTTTGTAACAATTTGTAAATATATTTCTTTATTTTTTTTTTCATTTATTTATTTATTTTTTAACTATTTTTACATCTACTGATTCATTTTTCCCAAACTAATTAATTTCTTATAGTATTTGATGTTTAAAGGAAATAAAAAAAAAGATATAAATATGTATGAGGAAAACGTGTAAATAATCTGTAAATATAAAATAAATAAATAAATTAAATGAAAAATCAATACATTAATTCAATATAAATGAATGTAAATTAAAGAAGAAATACAAATAAATAAATGTTTTAAGTGTGTTAACCAGTGTTGGACAACAGTAAAAGTAATAATAATAAATTATAAAACTAACTTACATATTATTATTATTAACAACAACAATAATAATATTGATCAATAAAATAATCTAATATTTCAGTATGTTTGTTCTCAAACGGACAGATATTACTTTTATAATTATTATTGTTAATAATTATAAAATAAAAATAATGATCGATAAAATTATTAAATATTTTAAAATATTTGTTGTCAAACTGACAGATAGTAGTAATAATAATAATAATAATAATAATAGTAATTAATAATAAATAATAATGATTGATAAAATAATGAAACACTGGCATATATCTAATATATAAAATATAATAATAATAATAATAATAATTTAAGAAATAATGAATGATAAAATGATTAATCACTGACATATATCAATAATAATAATAATAATAATAATAATAAAATAAATAATAATGAATTATAAAATGATTAAAGACAGACATATATCAATAATAATAATAACAATAATGACGCCAGGCAGATCAATATAGGTGACGTCACGCCCTGTCGTCACATCAGAAGGATCGATACCCTAATCGGGTCACGTGACTCACCCGAAGTCGTCGTCCACCGACTTGAAGAAGAATTTTAGGTTCGGTTTGTTCAGGACCTGTTTGAAATCCGCCAGGGTGACGCGCTGCGCGGGCACGTTGATCCGAATCAGGTAGGGGGTCTCCTGGTCCTCCAAGTGGTAGATGACCCGGGTCTCCGCCATGCTGTCCCCCATGGAGTCCGGAACGGCCCGGCACGGCCCGGAGGAGAGAGATGCTGAGAGAGACACCTGTCTGTCTGTCCGTCTGTCTGTCTGCCTGCCTGTATGTCTGTCTGCCTGTCTCACTCTCCGTCCGCCTGTTTCACCGTCCGTCCTGCGGCCCGTCTGTCCAGGTCCGTCCCGGTCCAGATGTGTCGGTCCAGCTGCTGCAGCTGATGCTCTCAGTCTCCTCCGGAAGCCACGCCAAGACTGCCACATAAGAGACACCACTTCCGCTTCAGCCCTAAAAAATAAAAGCAGTGTGTCTGTAAAAGCTTCTCTATAATTATAATTATTATTACCACAGACATGAACTTATTATTACTTATATGCAATTAATTTATCATTTACATTATTCTAAATATATGTACTTTTTTGTATTCCGATTTTATATTTATATATCTTATATTTATTTTTTGATATGGGCACTATTTAAACAGCTGAATTTAACATAATTTTATAATACTAATAGTATATGTTAAAACCTTCAATCAGGATCAAAATCTGATTCATTATTTTATCTTAATTTAAACACACATCAGAGCTTCCTGTAATATTTGTTCAGTTTGTGTTCAGAATAATTTATCTGCTTCACTCTGAAGACGATTTTGTCAAATTAAATTATGTGCTTTTATTTTGAAGGCAACGTCACAGATGTTCTGGTATATTTCAGAAACTGCTGGAGCTTTACTATGAAATTACATTTCCGCTTAAAAAAAAAAAAACACGTTAATTTAACATTTTAATTCTGCTGTTTCTACATTTAATTGTGAAATATTAGACGAAAGGTTGCCCCTTCAAAATAAAAGTTTTAATGAAATCTCACTTCCTGGAGACACAAAATATTTTGTAGTTTCAAGTGTTTTTTATTTGTAGTCAAACATTCATAACAAACTGTGATGAGGCGTTCACCGACAGCTGGGAAATCATTAAAACACATAAATAAAATATTGATCATTATCAGCTGATAATTGATCGACGCTTCAGTTTCTGCTCGTCGTTTGTTTTGCTACTTTTATTTGTTTACAGAGTAAAAATATTATTATGTCCAGTTTCCACGGGCACCAGAATCCATTCAGAAAGCCTTGTTTTACTGCAGCAGGTCTCGTGGGCCTGGTCCTGGTCCTGGTCTTGGTCTTAGTTCTCCCGGTGCTGGTCCTGGTTATGCCCCGCCCTCCTACCCTGCAGACGGACCCGCTGCTGAACCAGGATTCACCAGAACCAGATAAAAACTGCTCATAGAACTTTATTGTTATGTTATTGCTGCTGAAGGTAAAAACAGTAAGAATCAATGTTAAAGGGACGAAGACGACGAGCGTCTGGTTTCCCAGCTGCAGTGAACGCAGCATTAAGGCCTCTCAGGTGAGTCAGCTGGTTTCCTGCTGGTCATGTGACATCAGAGTCCGGAGGTAGAGGTGAACGGGTTTGTTTCAGCTACGAGTTATTAAAGTTATTACTGCAGCAGTTTGTTAAAATCCAGACAGACAGTGAACGCATCGCAGCATGGCTCCTTTCTGTCAGGAAGATCGATTTATTTATTATTTAATGTTTGTTAGAGTTAAAAATCACAGCCGGATCATTAAAAGTATGAAACTCAGAAGCTGCCAAAATAAAACAAACAAATTAATGTACCAAAATATTATAACATATAAATGTTTATTTATT
This sequence comes from Centropristis striata, assembly GCF_030273125.1. Classification (NCBI taxonomy): domain Eukaryota; kingdom Metazoa; phylum Chordata; class Actinopteri; order Perciformes; family Serranidae; genus Centropristis; species Centropristis striata. The sequence goes on along the minus strand of NC_081520.1, from coordinate 28,228,510 downwards.
TACCTTCTAATAACTCCATTATTCCCCTTTTTTCTTTAATTTATTCATGCTAATTTCTGTGTATTTATATATATCAATTAAATGAATTTATGATGAATGCTAAATTAAATAAATAAATGTACAAATTAATAAAAAGAAAAATTTGGGAATTAATTGAGGAATTAATCACAAGGTAAATAAATAAAGAAGCGTCTTTAATCAGAAATATTAATTTATGTCACATTTGATCAGTTCTGCTGTAATTTAAAGTTCTATATATTTAGAGTTTATAAAACTAATTATCAATTAGACAAAAAACTATTTGTAAAGTGTTTGTTAAACAAAAAAAAGGAAAACACGACTTTCATAATTTAAAAGTTTTGTTTTTGGTTCTAATGTTTCCTCTTCCTGTCAGAAATGAGCCAATAAATCAATAAAGGATCAATAATCTGTGATGAAGCTGCTGCTGCCAGGCAATCAGAGTAAAAACACTCAGAGACCCCGGCCAATCAGAGGAGCCGATTCAGACTCACAGCTGTCTGCCAATCAGAGGAGCTGACTCAGAGTTCAGTGAGCAGCTGATGATTCGTCCTTTAAAAACAGTCAGGTGATCATCGTAAGGCGTCAGGCGGAGACGTTGACGTCCCTCAGGGCGATGGAGGCGGCGGCGGGTGTCCCGGTGCCAGTGGAGGCGGTTGCTGTGGGAGCAGGCTGCGGCGGGGGGAAGGGGGAGGGGGAGGGCGGGGCATTCTGATTGGTCGGGGCAGCGCCGGGCTGGAACAGGATCTGCTGCAGAGTGCGGCGGAGCGTCGGGTGGAGGCGGCGCTGCGTCTGATTGAACGTCTCCACGGCAACGCACTTCATCACCCCGGCAACCATGTCGTCATACAGCGGCACTGTGTACATCCTGGACGTCTGAGGAGGAAAATACTCTGATTACTGCAGTATCAGTATGATAAACTACAGTATTACTATGATTAACTGCAGTATTACTATGATCAACTGCAGTACTACTATGATAAACTGTAGCACTAGTATCTCACATGTTTGTGCAGGAAGGCACGGACTCGAGGCAGCTCGGGATAGAACGAGTTCCTGACGACCATCTGAAGCCAACGGATCTGAACCTCAGCATTTAGTCCCTCAAACAGGGACGAGTAGCAGGAGGACAGACGGGACATCACGTCTGAGAGACAGACAAAAAGATAGACAGACAGAGAGAGAGACAAAGGGAGAAAGTTTATATTTATTTATAGCAGCATTTAACTTTGAACCCTAGAAGTATAAGTAGTATTATCAGTATTATTAACAGTAGTATTATCAGTTGTACTAACAGTAGTATTATCAGTAGTACTAACAGTGGTATTATCAGTAGTACTAACAGTAGTATCAGTAGTATTATCAGTAGTACCTGGGGACAGTTCCAGCATGTACTATCACTAGTATTAACAGTAGTATTGACAGTAGAATTAGTAGTATTATCAGTAGTATTAACAGCATTAGTAGTAGTATCAGTAGTGCCTGGGGGCAGGGGGGACAGGTCCAGCATGTACTACCAGTAGTGTTAACAGTAGTATTAACCGTGTTTCTTTTAGAGGGAAGAGTGGCGGCAAAGTCTCAGGCCACAACCTCTCAAAAGTCCAATGACTCTGCGTGTCTCCACTACAAAAAGGCCCCCAGAGGGATTTACGAGACTCTGGAGGTGATGTATGGTTTTCGATCGTCACAATGAATTAAACATGGGAGACGCAACTGTGGCCACCGTCGCTAACTGTGCACAGAGTCAGCAGCTGATCATAAACAAAGCAGCATGGCTAACTAAGCACAGCTTCTCCTCTGATCATAAACATAGTGATCATCAATTAACCGGCATCGCTAACTGTGCACATAGAGTCCAGTACTTGTTGTAAACAAACAGAGATCGCTAAGTGAAGACCTCCTGCAGCAGCAGCAGCACATACACACTGTACTGCTACAGAGCTAACTGTTAGCCGGGTATGTGACTGCAGCTGGGAGAGACTGCAGCAGGAGGAATGTGCTGCTTCGACTTGTTACTCCTCTTAACAAGCCACTGGCCCCCGTAGCTCGTTAAGAAGAGCCGAAAAGTCGCTAATTATAACCTAATTGCTAAGCTAATTGCTAAGCTAATTGCTAAGTTGGCAACACTGCTTCGCTGGCTTTTACAAATGGCGCGTGTTGTTGTGGCCTCGAGTACTACGTCACATCCTGCTTATCGATCTATCCAATCAGAAACCAGGCTTTTTTCAAAGGAGAAAAAAGGCCCTGCTCTTCGAAAGGGACAAAAATAGTCCAGACAAAAGCTTGCTCCGGACTGCTAGTATTCAAATTAAGGGTGCTTCAGGGAGTGAGACCCGCCTCATTCTTGGTATTGCCTGGTAGTGGAAACAGCCCTATTATCAGAATAAGTAGTACTAGTAGTATAGGTACTATTAGTAGCACCAGTACCTGGGGGCAGGGGGGGGAAGGTCCAGCATGTAATATCAGTAGTGTTAACAGTAGTACTAACAGTATTAGTAGTATCAGTAGTAGTGCCAGTACCTGGGGGGATAGGTCCAGTATGTACTCCCAGTAGTACTATCAGTAGTATTAGAGGTATTTTATCAATTGTATTAACAGTAGTATCTGTAGTACCTGGGGGCAGGGGGGACAGGTCCAGCATGCGGTCCAGGAACAGGACGATCTGGAAGGTGCTCCAGGCCGACAGGTCGAAGGTGGTGAGGGCGTGCAGGTCGGGGGCAGAGCTTCTCCACAGGTCACACAGGTCCTGGACAGGCCGGGTCAGAGCGCCCCCCGCTGACAGGTCCGGCTCGTACAGAGGAGGACCGGACCCGCTCAGCCATCGCTCGAACTCCAGACCTGAAAACACAGGAAGTGATGTCACTGCGGCGCCCTGACACCAGGAAGTAACTCCTGTTCTACGAGTGAGACCGCAGCTCGCTAACGGGCCAATCAGAGAGCAGGACTCGTCCTCACAGAACCAAGGTTACATCCTGGTTATTTATAAGCTAACGGGTCAGGTGTCAGGGGTCTCACCCTCTCTGTGGGACACGGCGGCGTCCTTCAGCTGGGGGAAATAGTCGAGGAAGAAGTCGATGAGGTCTTGAGCCACCACGCTCTTAAACTTAAACTCTGAGATGTAGTCCTGAACACACAGACACTTTATTATTATACATATTATTTACATTATATATATTTATATATATGATACATTATTAGAAACATTATAACAGGCACCTCTCCAAGAATCGCCACCTTAACGCGGTGGAGGGGTTTGTGTGCCCCAGTGAGCCTGGGAGCTGTATTGTTGGGAGCAGTAGCTCCTGGTAGGGTCTCCCAAGGCAAAGTGGTCCCAGGAGAGGGGCCAGAATAAGAGCGATTCAAAGACCCTTAAGAAGTGGATCTGGAAAAATCAGCAGCAGGGGTAAAATGGGGCCCTCTCCTGGAGCCAGGCGCGTGAGGGGAGCACGCAGGCTAGCATCTGGTCACCGGGCTCAGCCGGCCAGGCTCAGTCCGAACAAGCTACATGAATCCGCCGCCCTGTGGGCCAAGCCCCCGCAGTGTAGGGCATAAGGGTCAGACACGATGTGAGCCGGGCGGCAGGCAAAGGCAGGTACCTGGGCATGCTGACCCCCAGCTTCAGGGGCTAGCTCTGGGGACATTGAACATCACCTCGCTGGCAGGGAAGGAGCCCGAGCTTGTGAGGGTGGTCGAGCATTACCGGCTAGAAATAGTTGGGCTCACCTCCACGCATAGCGTGGCGCCGGGCAGGCGTGGGGATACTCATCAGCCCCCCGGGTGAGCACCGCTGTGTTGGAGTTTTCCCCGAAAAACAGTAAGGTCTCTGACTGTTATCTGTGCTTATGCACTGAACAGCAGTTCGGAGTACCCGGTCTTCTTGGAGTCTTTGGGTGGTGTCCTAGAATGGGTACCACCTGGGGACTCTATAGTTCTTCTGGGAGACTTCAACGCTCACGTGGGTAACGATAATGCTACCTGGAGGGGGTGATTGGGAGGAACGGCCTGCGCGATCTGAACCCAAGTGGTGTTTTGTTATTGTACTTCTGTGCTAGTCACGGATTATCCATAACAAACACCATGTTCGAACATAGAGTTGCTCAAAAGTGTATTTGGTACCAGAGCACTCTAGGCCAAAGATGGATGATCAATGATCGATTTCATTATCATATCGTCAGATCTACGGCCGTACGTTTTGGGCAGTCGGGTGAAGAGAGGAGCAGCTGGTGGTGAGTTGGATCAGGTGGCGGGGGAGGCTGCTGGACAGACCTGGCAAACCCAAACGTGTAGTGAGGGTGAACTGGCAACATCTGGCGGAGTCCCCTGTCCGCAGGATCTCCAACTCACACCTCAGGAAGAATTTCTCCAGCATACCGAGTGAGGTTGGGGACATGGAGTCAGAATGGGCCATGTTCAAAGCTTCAATTGTTGATCCGGCTGGTAGGAGCTGTGGTCTGAAGGTTGTTGGTGTCTGCTGTGGCGGCAACCCAAGAACCTGCTGGTAGACACCAGCGGTGAGGGAGGCCGTCAAGCTGAAGAAGGAGGTCTTTCGGGCTGGCCGAGGGGTCTCCGGAAGCAGCAGGCAGGTACCGTTCGTCCAGAAGGGCTGCAGCGGTCGCTGAAGCAAAAACTTGGGTACGGGAGGAATTCAGGGAAGCTATCGAGGACATTTGGTCGGCCTCAAAGAGGTTCTGGAAGCAGTTATGAGAGTCAGCACCTCTAATGGTTCATGGTTCTCTGCAGGAAAACAGTGGATTGCCCCCTCTGGGTGGTGTGAAGGAAATTTGGGTTTTCCTGCATGGTGGGACATGAAGTAGGCGGCGACCTACTTGGTATTCAAGACACAAGGCATTGTGGGAACTGACTGTGAACTTAACAATTGTAACACCATGACTGAGGGGAACGTGTTGACCAGTGGGCTCTGTCCTGATGTGATGTTTAGGGCAGGAAGATAGGGCCACATTGAGGCTTACTAAAGAATCAATGCTGGGAACTGCAACAGTCATAAGTCGAGCGGTGTACGGGACTTTGTTGTATTGTGAAAGAGTCATTCAGGATTTTGCGGTGTATGGAATACGAATGTACTAATAAATTGTGCTGAACAGAGTATTGAGTGCTTTGTTCTTGGCCAGCTCACCCACTAACTTAGTGCAGTTGACCAAAACTGCCACAGCAGTGGGGAGACAGGTACTGCCTCCAGTGAAGGAGTTCAAGTATCTCTGGGTCTTGTTCACGAGTGAGTGGTAGAACAGAGCATGAGATTTTGTGCAGCGTCAGCAGTGATGCGGGTGTTGTAAAATAAATGGATGAATTATCACAGGCAGTGAGTCTGAACATAAATCATGAAACAGACTGCATCATGATTTATTTATTATGACCAGATTCAGCTTCATATGAAGGTTCAGATACAGACGCTGCTCTATATAAATATATGTGACGCGCTCCATCGAAATGAGTCGGAGGTCGCAACCGCCCGTTCTTGTAAAAACACGTTTAAACATGAAAAAAGTGATTTTGGGCTGTTTTGAGGTTTTATGCGTTTCTGAATAAATAAAGTCTCAGCTTTAAGACAATGTTAACATTAATATGAAATTCAAATGAAAAGTATAGTTTTTAAGCTCTTAAACGTAACATTGTCAGAAAGTTTTTCGCGGCACACAGCTGTTTACAGACAGGCTGGATGACGTGGTTCAGATAGTGGTGAAGATCGTTGGCTTAACTAGATGGATTAATGTGAGGAGAACATTGCAAAACTTTTTCAATTTAATCAGAGATAGAGGTGCTACATGTGTTGATAACTGGACAGAGTTAATTATGAACTATTTCACCGCACCGGTAGGTGAGGAGAAGAGAGGAGAGAGAGACAGCGGGACCTCTGACTAGGATGCGGGCGGTCCGGCTAACGTTAGCCAAGATAATGCCGGAGAGATTGAGTTGGAGGAAGATGAGGAGGAAGATATTGTGCTCATGGATGAGCCGATGGTACCATACAATGTCTCTGACTGTAGTTATCTAAACAAGGACAATGTTAAAGAGACTGCGATAGCTCGGGAGTACAAGTGGAGCCGCAAACTTCACAACAACGGCGCCTGCTAGCTGCTGTTTACCGGAGGAGACGTGAGAAGACGTGACCTAGTTAAAGAGATGAGTGATGGTAAGTGGTTATACTTTAGCTACACGATCCTCTTTTTCTCTGTTAGTAAGGGCTAATAAAATCACTAGAGCAGGCTAAGAAAGCAGCTAATCATGCTTGATAACTACACTACACTGTGTGTAACGTTAGCCCAAGTGTGGGTGTGTCAGGTGTCTACTGTCTCCTATAAATTACATTAATTAACATAATGAGGAAAGTCAGTGTTTCATTCACTCAAAAAAGTGTTGTTTCTGAACATAATCCAGGCAGTGATTACCTTATCACCACACAACTGAGGCTAATTATTTAACAGTAATATACAAACATAATGTGTAAGAGACAGGGTTGCTGTGAGACACAAAGGTGAGAAGATATTTAGGCTATAACAAAATAAACAGCCTAAAGTATGGTTGATGTATAGTAAAAGTATTGTTTAAAAGATCTGATATGGTGAATCATAAACTGTATGGTGAATATGTTATGTTTCTGAATATGGGGCTGTATTAAATCCTGTGCTGCAGTCTGTCTGTCAGTGAATGCACTGATCATATTGAAGCAATAATACAGAAATGATCAGGCCTCATTCAACAATGATTCAATATGATTTAGCCAGCCCAAAAGGTTTGTGATGATGACTGCATTTTTTATTAATGCTATTTTATTTTGTAGATGAAAACATTTGGTCCATCTCGTGAAGCTCCATACGACTCACTGCAGTGTGAGAAGCAGCAACGCCAGAGGACTGCCTACTTCCTTGATGCATGTGACAGTTTAATTATGAAATAATAATAAATAAATATGAAATAATATAAAATATATTCTGGATTATATTAAAAGGGCCATTGTCTGTATATATATTTTTAATTGTATGAATATGCACTTGTAAGTAACTGTAAGTACATGTGTGCATGTGGCTCAATATTTTATATTTTATAAATATTCTTTATATTAATATTTTTAAAGTATTATTATTTTTAAATACCCATCATATATTCTGTATAACATCATATGTACAGTATATTTGTTCATATTTTATCATTATTGTATTCCATATGTTTTGATACTTATCTACATGGGCTTCTAGGCCTGTACTGTGTTGTGTATGTGCTCGTGCATGAGGTCACGTGCACGTGTTCACGTGCATGTGTATGTGTGACAGTATGTGTTCATTTGGACTCTAGTCTTAATAAATGTGTTTTAATCCCTGTGAAACATGGCGGAATCTGTATCATTTTCTTTAAAGCCCTTTTTCTCAAAACTAACTTTTGATAACAGTCGAACTTTGGATGAGCATATCCCATTGAATATTTGGCGTAGAAACATAAGAGTCTCCTCTTTACAGATATATCAAAATCTCAAAATGTGTTTCGGGGTCAATGTGACTCATTTTGATGGAGCAGGTCACATATGTTTTATACAGTCATGGAAAAAATTATTATACCATTTTTTTGTTCATTTTAATGCCTGGTACAACCAAAGGTACATTTATTTGGACAAATTATAACAACAAAAATAGCTGATAAGAGTTTAATCCAAGAGTTGATATCTAGACATTTTCCGTGGTTTTAATGATAATAACCAAAATCATTATCAATAAAACCATGGAAAATGTCTAGATATCAGCTCTTAGATAATGTGCGGTGTGTGTGTCTGACCCTGAGGAAGCAGTCGAATCGTCTCACGTCTCCACTGAGCTCTGACAGATACGCCACGAAGCAGAAACCTTTCTCATAGGTAAAGAGATTCATCAGAGAGCTGGGGTTCACACCTGGAGACAGACGGAGACAGACAGGGACAGACAGAGACAGACTTATTATTGCAGATATTTATTTTTACAGTTTTTTACTGGTGTGTGTGTGTGTGTGTGTGTGTGTGTGTGTGTGTGTTACCTGGCTCAAACTTGACCTGCAGTTTGCTCACAGGGTTGTTGTCTCCGAGGAGACGCAGCTGTCTGTGCAGGGCATCCAATCGGACGGCAGTTTCCAGACAGGTGAACGCCTCACCTGAAGACAAGGAGAAGGGCAAAATGACATCATAGCTACAGGACAGGTTACTGTTACTGTACAGGTACTGCAGGCTCAGGAGGAGTATTACAGTATAGCTGGTAGTAGTAGTAGGAGTAGTCGTCCAGCTGGTCGTAGTAGTAGTAGTAGTAGTAGTAGTCGTCCAGCTGGTAGTAGTAGTAGTAGTAGTAGTAGTCGTCCAGCTGGTAGTAGTAGCAGTAGTAGTAGTAGTCGGGCAGTTACTAGTAGTAGTACAGTTATTAGTAGTAGTAGTACAGTTAGTTGTAGTATTAGTAGTACTGTTAGTAGTAGTAGTAGTAGTAGTACAGTTAGAAGTAGTCCAACTGGTAGTAGTAGTACAATAAGTAGTAGTCCAGCTGGTAGTAGTAGTAGTACAATTTGTAGTAGTAGTAGTAGTAGTAGTAGTACAGTTTGTAGTAGTAGTAGTAGTAGTAGTACAGTTTGTAGTAGTAGTAGTAGTAGTAGTAGTAGTAGTAATACAGTTTGTAGAAGTAGTTGTAGTAGTAGTACAGTTAGTAGTAGTCGGGCAGTTACTAGTAGTAGTACAGTTAGTAGTAGTAGTAGTACAGCTAGTTGTAGTACTAGTAGTACTGTTAGTAGTCGTAGTAGTAGTAGAAGTAGTAGTAGTAGTACAGTTAGAAGTAGTCCAACTAGTAGTAGTAGTAGTACAATTAGTAGTAGTCCAGCTGGTAGTAGTAGTTTTAGTAGTAGTAGTACAGCTGGTAGTAGTAGTAGTACAATTTGTAGTAGTAGTAGTACAGTTAGTAGTAGTCCAGTTAGTAGTAGTAGTACTACTACAGTTAGTAGTAGTACAGTTTGTAGTAGAAGTACAGTTAGTAATAGTAGTAGTAGTCCAGCTGGTAGAAGTAGTAGTACAGTTAGTAGTAGTAGTAGGAGTCAAGCTGGTAGTAGTAGTAGAGTTAGTAGTAATAGTAGTACAGTTAGTAGTATAGGTAGTAGCAGTAGTAGTAGTAGTACAGTTAGTAGTATAGGTGGTAGTATTAGTAGTAGTAGTACAGTTAGTAGCATAGGTAGTAGTAGTAGTAGTAGAGTTAGCAGTAGTAGTAGTAGTAGTCGTAGTACAGTTAGCAGTAGTAGTAGTCATAGTCATAGTTGTAGTAGTACAGTTAGCAGTAGTAGTTGTACAGTTAGCAGCAGTAGTAGTAGTAGTTGTAGTAGTACAGTTAGCAGTAGTAGTAGTAGTACAGTTACAGTAGTAGTAGTAGTACAGGTAGTACTACGGGTACTCGCCATAGGCCTCTGTGGTGATGCGACGCTGGGCATAGGTGGCGAGCCCCTCGCTCAGCCACATCTCCTCCCAGGTGGCGTTGGTGACGGCGTTGCCGAACCACCCGTGTGCGATCTCGTGCACAACGTCGATGAGCAGGAACTCGCTGCTCTCCAGAATGGAGGCGATGATGAAGGTGAGGCATGGGTTCTCCATGGCCACGATGGGAAAGGAGGGTGGCAGGAACACGATGTCACACCTGCAGGTCAGCCGCCGGTTAGTACCTGTTCCTTATCACCGCAACACCTGCCGAAGCCCTGACTCACCTGCCCCACAGGTACGGTCCGAACAGCTCCTCGGCCACGCCCAACCAGCGCTCCACGCTGCCGCCCAGCTTCTTCACCGCGCATGACAGCAGACACGGCTCCGCCCACACCCGGCTCCTGCAGCACAGCGGCAACAAAAACTACAAATCAACAAAAACTACAAATCAGCATGAACTACAAATATAAGATAATCTAGATCAGTGTAAGCTTAGCGAAACGGCGCAAGAAACGTATATGACCGAATGGTTATGTTAAGTTTGGGTGGCGGTGTCTGCATCAATACTAACAACAGGTGGTGTAACAATGCTACCCTGGTCTCAAGTCATTGCTCTGTGGACATAGAGTTTATGATTGTGAAATGCAGACCATTGTACCTGCCGCGTGAATTCCCCATCGTCACCATTGTTGCTGTGTACATTCCACCCAGCGCCAACACCAAGCAAGCGTTAAGGACTCTATACCATGCCATCAGTGACATGCAAGCCACATACCTGGAAGCCATTTTTATTGTTGCTGGGGACTTTAACCAGGCCAACATGAAGACTGTTCTTCCTAATATCCATCAGCATATGGGTTTTGCTACCAGAGACAAAAACACACTGGACTTGGCTTATACCCACATCAAGAAGGCCTTCATAGAAGCCCCCGTCTCCATCTTGGCTCCTCAGACCATCTCTCTGTTATGTTAATTCCAGCATACCAGCCCCTGCTCACCAGAGAAAAACCTGCTGTGAAGAAGGTGAGAGTTTGGCCTGAGGGAGCTATGTCTGCACTGCAGGACTGTTTTGAGTGCACTGAGTGGGGCATGTTCAGAGAGGCTGCAACGGACAGTCAACATAGATGTGGAGGAGTATGCTGCGTCTGACTATATCCAGTGGTGAATGGAGGAGGTCACTGCAACAAAGACTATAGTCACACGGGCGAACCAGAAACCTTGGAGAACTAGGGAGGTGCGCACAAGACTGGGGGAGCACAATGCTGCCATCAAATCTGGCGAAGCGCACACTGCTGTGCGGAGAGCCCTGAGAAAGGTCAATGCACGGCTGCAGGCCCTGACAAAATTCCAGGACGGCTGATCAAGGAGTGTGCAGACCAGCTGGCCCACGTGCTCAAGAACATTTTCAACACTTCACTGAACCAGGCCGTCGTCCCCTCATGCTTTAAGTCAGCCACCATCGTCCCAGTGCCCAAGAATCCAACCATCACATGCCTTAATGACTTTTGCCCTGTTGCACTAACAGCCAGCATCATGAAGTGCTTCGAGCGGGTGGTTTAGGACCACATCCTCTCCATACTGCCCCTATCATTCAACCCATTACACTTTGCATACCAGCCTAACTGTTCCCCTGAGGATGCCATCTCCACTGCTCTCCACCTGAGCCTGGAGCATCTGAAGGAGAAAAACACCCATGTGCGGATGCTGTTTCTGGACTTCAGCTCAGCAATCAACATGATCATTCCCCAGGATTTGGTATGCAAACTGGGCCCCCTGGGACTCAACACCCGCCTGTGCAACTGGCTGCTGGATTTCCTCACGGACAGAGTCTGTCTGCGTGGGGAACAACACCTCCAGCGCCATCTCCCTGAGCACCGGCTCCCCCCAGGACCCACGACTGTCGTCCCAGATACAACACCAACCACATACTGAAGTATGTGGATGACACAACAGTCGTGGGCCTCATTAAAGACAATGATGAGCTGGCCTACAGAGAGGAGGTGCGACATCTGGTGGACTGGTGTAGGGTGAGCAACCTGTTCCTGAACGTTGAAAAAAGAGATCATCATCGAGTTCAGGAGATTCCGACCCAACCACACACCACCCCTCATCAATGACACAGCGGCTGAGGTTGTCAGCAGCACTAAGTTCCTGGGGGTGCACATCACAGACAACCTTGGCTGGTCACTCCACACTACCTCCCTGGTGAAGAGAGCTCAGCAGCGGCCGCACTTCGTGCGACGTATGAGAAGAGCCTCCCTCCCCCCTCCCATCCTCTCCACCTTCTACAGAGGGACCATCGAGAGCCTGCTGACCAGCTGCGTCTCCATCTGGCCTGGAAGCTGCAAGGCCTTAGATTGGAAGTCTCTGCAGAGGGTGGTGAGGATAGCGGAGAAGATCATTGGGACTCCACTCCCCCCATCCAGGACATGGCACACAGGCACTGCTTCGCCAGAGCTCATCAGATCCTCTCAGACCCCATCCACCCATACCATGGACTGTTCTCCCCACTGGCGTCTTGCAGGAGGTTCCGCAGCATCCGCTGCAGAACAACCAGATTCAGTAACAGTTACTTCCCCCTAGCCATCAGACTGCTTAATACCAAATAACCCCGCTTGTAAAGTGCAATTTATCATCTGTGCAATATTTCAGACACTGCTGCTAACTTTTAGGGTGCAATATTTCATGTACATTCTGACATTATTTTATTTTTATTTTTATACAAGTTATATATATAGATAGATAGATAGATAGATAGATAGATAGATAGATAGATAGATAGATAGATATATTGACTGCTATAGTCTACAGGATTTATTTATTTATTAACAGGTACTGTCAGTTCTGTGTTCTGTGTATTCTGGTAGCCAACCAGATTCACTGTTGTGTTTTTTGTGCAATGACAATAAAGAAAGTCTAAGTCTAAAAACCGGTGTAAACCGGTATAAACCAGTACAAACCAGTATAAACCGGTATAAGTCAGTATATAAACCAGTGTAAACCAGTATAAACCAATATAAACTAGTGTAAACCAGTATAACATATATAATCCAGCGTAAACCAGTATAAACAAGTATATAAACCAGCGTAAACCAGTATAAACAAGTATAGAAACCAGTGTAAACCACTATAAACAAGTATATAAACCAGTGTAAATCACTATAAACCAATGTAAACCAGTGTAAATCATTATAAACCAGTATAAACAAGTATAAACTGGTGTGACTGACCGCGGGCCCACGTCGACATGCTGCAGCTCTCCAGCCACCAGCGCCACCAGGTACGAGGGGACCGGAGACTCCATGGAGAACTGGAAGACCCGGTCCTGTTTCGAGTACGAGCTCCGAGACGCACTCATCAGAACCGTCACACCGTCCGGAACCTGCAGGACAACAAGAAGAAGGAGAGGAAGGAGAAGGATGAATACATACATCACAGATTCTCAATAGGTTCTCTTCATATATTTCAGTTTTTATCATCCTCGCTCTCCGCTCTATTTTACATCATGATCAGGTGAGAGTTTGTACCATAATACAGATAAATACATAGAACGTATCTGTGTGCTGTGTTATCTGTGCAGGAGCGTGTGCAAGAGCGTGTGCAGGTGTGTGTGTGTGTGTGTGTGGACTCACCCTGACAGTAGCAGTATATGTGCTCTTGACAGCAGGTGTGTCGAAGCACGGGAAGAAGGAGCGATTACACACAGAGTGACCCTGAGTGAAGACCAGAGGACGAGACTGACCACAGGTGAGCTCCGAGTCCAGCCACCAGATCTACACACAGGTAAACAAACTGGTAACAAACATGTAACACACAGGTAATACACAGGTAACACACAGGTAAACAAACAGGTAACACTCAGGTAAACACACAGGTAACGCACAGATAACACACAGGTAACACACAGGTAACACACAGGTAACACAGGTAAACACACACAGGTAACACACAGGTAACACACAGGTAACACACAGGTCACAAACGGGTAACACACAGGTAACACACAGGTAAACACACACAGGTAAACACACACAGGTAAACACACAGCTGCTGTATTATAAACTAGTAATGTAACCATAAATACTCTGCAGGTGATTAATAACCGGTTCTCACCGCCGGCCCGTCGGTGGTGGTGTAGCGGACCGTGATCTGGATCAGCCGGCCCGGCTTGACGGCGCCGCTCGGCAGGCTGATGTTCAGGGAGGAGCCGTAGTCTGTGAACGGGTCGACCCGGTAGGTGAGGGAGACCGGCTCCTCCTGCCCGGCTCCGGGGACCTTACAGTCTATGGAGTGGATGAGGAGGGATGGGTGGGAGTCCAGGACCAGGGTCTGGACCCCCGGTTGGACCGGCACCAGGTCCAGAACCAGCCAGCCGCTCATCTCCTTCACCGCGAAGTTGAGCCGCAGGTCCAGGTGGAGGTGCCGCAGCTGGAAGCAGCTGAAGTTGGAGGCAGAGGCCACGTCCACCAGGGGGCACCGCGGGGTCCCGGGACCAGGACCCGGGCCCGCCGAGGGCCGGCCCGAGTCCCCGACACACCGGGCCCCAGAGGCCGGCAGGGACTTCCGGCAGCAGCACAGCGAGGTGGGAGTCTGGTGGAGCTCCGCCATCCTGAGCTACACCTGGGACTGAACCCCGCCTAGACCCGGACCAACTGCATCCAAGACCAGCAGAACCACAGACAGAACCGATCGACAGGAAACAGGTCGGACTACATTTAGAACCACTTCAGATCAGAGACCCTCGATGTAAACCAGGTCAGACTACATTTAAAATCCCATTAAAACAAAGTCCAACAGAACCTGAACCAGAACCAAACAATAAGGACACTTAAACCAGGAAACAATCTGAAACTACATCTAGAACTGGGTCTTTAGAACCGGACTTCAGGACCAGGAACTCAGTATTTAGAACACCTGAACACATTTAAAGCCAGTTCTATTCCAGCCTGGTATCATTCCGATTAAACTACATTTAAAAACAGACGAGCTGCTGCTGGATCAAGTTAAACCCAGTTAAACTACTTTCAAAACCTCATTCAACAAAAGTCTAATTTAACCAAAGAAACTCAATAAACATCAGCAGGGAACCTGAACTCAACATTTAAAGGCTGATTTTAACATTTAACCCCATGTTACACTGACTGACCTAAACAGACCAGATTACAGTCAAACACGTTCTAAGTTTGAAGAAAACCTGCTATAAACTTAGAAAATGGGACTTAAATCAATCAATATCAAATAAATATCTTGCTTTGAGAGTTCAACCGTTTAAACTCGACACTTAAAGGCGGATTTTATTTAAAACTTAATTTAAACTCAAACTCCATTTAAAGAAAGACACTCACTGATATCACATTCTAACCCTCATTAAACTAAAGTCTCATTTAACTCAACAGAAAGGACTCCTGAAATAAAAACCTGTAAACTGAAGTTACTCTTCATTTGAAGCCTCGCTGACTGATGTAAACAAACCAGACTACGTTCAAAAACTGACTGATTTTAAGAGTCAAACTGAGGCTTTAAACACCCAAAGGACACTTAAATTAGAGACACAGTTTACACATCTGAACTCGACGTTTACAGGCTGATTTTACTGAAACTCTTTTTACAGCTGACTGAATTCACATTCAATACCTCATTAAAGAAAAATCTAATTTAACTCAGAAACACAACAGAAAGGACACCTGAAATAAAGACATTTAACTGAAGTTACTCTTCATTTGAAGTCTCGCGGACTGAAGTAAATAACACCAAACTACATTCAAAAACTGACTGATTTTAGAGTCAAACTGAGGCTTGAAACAGCGAAAGGACACTTGGATCAGCAGCACAGTTTAAATATCTGAACTCGACGTTGATTTTTACTGAAGATCTATTTAAACTGAAACTACATTTAACCCTCTGTTAGCCGAGCTAGCTGCTCTGTAAATTAGCACCTTTAGCTGTGAGCGAGTTCACCAGATTAGCTTTAAAAAACAGGCACTTTAACTATCACTGACCTGTTAGCACAGCGGCTAATTAGCACTCAGTCTAATTAGCATTAGCAGCGTCAGCGATTCTTCATGTGAAATCCATCAGCGGGGAACCAGAACCAGAGCCAGAACCAGACACACACCGGAGAACCAGACACACACAGGCTGCTCCTGCCGGCTCTGCCCGGCCAACTGCTGCCTGTCCCGGACACCAGACCCAGCTCGCCCCGGGGTGACGGAGCTGCTGCAGGGGTGAGAGAGTTTGAGCGTGGGAGTAATGAGGAGCTGCAGGAGGAGCAGGAGTTTCAGGAGGAGAGTTTCTGAGACAAAGACAGAGAGAGGACAGGAGGAGGACAGCAGGCTCCGCTCCGGACAAACAGGAAGTCTCAGGGAGGAAAGTTTCCTCAGGCCGCCGGGGGGCGCTGTTGAGCCGGGTCAAAGGTCACCATACTCTATAGCTCCAACATGTTTAATCCATAGAGATTTAATCTGATTTAATCTGATAAATAAATAACGCCATGTGTTAAGGCAGAACGGAAACTGGCTAAATAAAAAAATTGTATGCCATTAAATTTACCAAAAAATATTACATACAGTCATGGAAGTACATTTTATTTTATTTTATTTTATTCTATTCTGTTTTATTTTATCTTATTGTATTTTACTGTTCTATTGTTTACTTCATCTCCTTTTATTGTGTTATCTATTTATTGTTGTGCAGCACTTTGGAAACCTTGTGTTTGCTAAAATTGTGCTATATAAATAAAGTGGATTGGATTGGTAAAAAATATTAGACCACCCTTGTTTTCTTATATTTCTTGTTGATTTTAATGCCTGGTATAACTAAAGGTAAATTTGTTTGGACAAATATAATAATAACAACAAAAATAACTGATAAGAGTTTAATTTAAGAGCTGATATCTAGACATTTTCCATGGTTTTATTCATAATGATTTTGGTTATTATCAAGAATGTTTCCATGACTGTTGATGTAAAAATGACCAAAAAAGACACAAATTGACCAAAAATAGATGTAAAAATGACCAGAAAGACACAAAATCACCAAAAATAGATGTAAAAATGACCAAAAAAGACACCAAATGACCAAAAATAGATGTAAAAATGATCAAAAAAGACAAAATTACAAAAAAAGACACAAAATGACAAATAAGACACAAAAATATTCCTAAAAAAGGGCAAAATTACCAACAAAAGACATAAAATGACCAAAGAATCTGAGGTAAACTGTTCCCCAGCAGAGCAGTGTTGGAGTTGGAGCTGATATCTAGACATTTTCCATGGTTTTCCTGGATAATAACCAAAATCATTATCAATAAAACCATGGAAAATGTCTAGATATCAGCTCTTAAATTAAACCCTTATCAGCTATTTTTGTTGTTATCATTATATTTGTCCTAACAAATGTACCTGCCATTAAAATGAACAAGAAAATGGAGAAAACAATTGTGTAATAATTATTTCCATGGCTGTATACATGACAGAGTATTAGGGCCACATTTAGAACAAATAATAATTACAACAATAAAGTGGTAAATATTGAATAATTAATTAATTAATTAAATATTTATTACTTTATTCTCGTAATTAAATTTTTTCCTTCTAAATGTGGGCCTAATACCTAATACTACAGAATATATATGTGGAGACTAAATCTAAAAAAACAGAAATAAATGTAAAAATGTAATTAATACATTTAGAAATTAATAAGAATAATAAATAAAAGGGAAAGTAAATAAATGGGGAATTATTTAAAGTAAATGAATAAAGAAGCAAAGGAAATATCAGTTCATGTCGATGCCTATAATTATTATTATTATTATTATTATTATTATTATTATTATTATCGTATTCAATAGTGTATTTATTGACATTAATTTATCTAAGATCACTTATTTGTTTATTAATTACTGATTTTGGCAGCATTTATTACTAAACCAACCACACCTGTCTAATGTATATAATATAAATAGTAACTTCTCCTGTTAAGTCTTTAAATAAAAAGTTTAATATGGTATAAAACAGAGAAAACCAGAAAACCTCCAGATTAAAGAGCCTGAAAACAGAATCTTCTGACATTTTTACATAAGAAATCACTTTCAAAATTAATAAACATAAGAACATTTGGTTGGTAAATCAGCTGTAATATAATCTGGGATGATGCTGCCATTGATGGGTTTGTCCATCAGTTATGAGACAAGAAGAAAAACAGGAAGTGAAATAAAGACCCGGGGTGCATTCCAACATTCACACTACCAAACTGTTTAATGAGCTGAGAAACAACTGAATGTAAACACACTACCACATTCAAAAAACCCTGTAACAACAAATGAAAATATTAATGTTCCAGTTGACTCTTTAATAAGAGCAGCTGCAGAAATAAGTCAGACAGCAACACAGTTAATCTAATAATTCATAATTCATCTGAAGATTAAATATAAAGAAAGATTTACACACCTGAGGTTTCACAAAGACTCACTTCTACTTTATTGCTTTGATTTTATTTACATATTTAACTGGAGGTTTCTGTTTGTGTTGTTTGTTTTTATGACGTAACAACAAGTTCAACACGTCCACTCAACGTTTCAGTTGCTTCTGTGTCTTTATTAAATACGTTCAGACTTTATCTTTATATTCTCTGAACGTGTTTAACAATACTTTAGAGAATGGGAATGCTGCATGATGAATAGTAGCAGGAGTAGTATGAAGAGTGAGATTCAGTGAAATTAATATAAATGTAATGGAAAAGTTTAAAAATAACAATGTGTTCAAAATGTGGAATATTTTTAAGTCCATTGAAGAGCTGACACTACACTGCAGTGCTGGTTTAAAGGGATAAGAAGGAGGAAAAGTGCTGAGTCATGGTTGAGGAGAACTGGTGACAAAACACAGTAGTAGCGTGTAGAGACGGAGGTCCCAAAAACACCTAAAAAACGATGTATCGCTCATAAACAGAAGAAAATGACGGAAATCTAGTAATACTTCTAAAAGTGCTGAGTCATGTTTGAGGAGAGAGAGCTAGTGATAAACACAGTAGTAGTGTGTAGAGACGGAGGTCCCAAAAACACCTAAAAAAAACGATGTACCGGTCATAAACAGAAGAAAATGACGGAAATCTAGTAACACTTCTAAAAGTGCTGAGTCATGGTTGACGAGAGCTGGTCTGCCCTACAAAGCCTAATTGCAGTAACTACATTTTTGTTTGAAATTGAGTTGTAACAAAAAATGAACTCCTTGATGTCTGTTTTATCTTCAGTTTTGCTTTATTTCAGAGAAATAATGATATAAAAATTGCTGTAAAAAAATCCAACTCAAAACCAAAGCAGAGTGCAGTAAATTCACTTACCACTTATAACAAAATCAGTTTTAAAACTTTTATTAACTGAAAACAAAATATAAAAGCTGAAAGAAGACAACAACGTTGTAGTTACTGCAGTCTGTGCATTACTATTAGAACCTTTTACAGCAAAGCCAGAGTTCAGTAACTACATTTTTGGGTTCAAAGGTCAAATAAATCTTTATGATTTTTGAGCATATAAATAACATTATCAATACATTCAATATTTTTGAGTTTATTCTCATAATTAATTCAATATTTATTACTTTATTCTCGTTATTACATTTTTTCCCTTCTAAATGTGCTCCTAATACTCCGTCATAGTGGAGACTAAATCTAAAAATAAAGAAATAAATGCAGCAAAACCAAAGTGCAGTAACTCCATTTTTGCAGTCAAAGGTCAGATAAATCATCATGATTTTTTAGCATAAAAATGACATCATCAATACATGTAGAGATAAGTGTCATATCACTTACCTACCTATAACCTGTTTGGCTGGCCACTTAAAAAACTTTTAAAAACTTTAAAGCAGTTTTTCTCAGTTTTACCCTTTGTGTAGTTACTGCAGTTAGACTCTGTAGGGCCGTAGTGATGTACACAGTAGTAGTGTGTAGAGACGGAGGTCACAAAGCCTCCAGTCATTTAAAACAAATACAATGAAGTGACCCTGACTCCTCTACCATTTGTTCTGGTATTTGTATATAAAGTGGTCTGGCTCAAAGTAACAGATAAAAGCATGATTGAAAATCTCCATGTCGCAAAAAAGGCAACAAGTTAAAGTGATGATGAGACATCATGAATATTATGAGTTCATACAGTAAATAGATTCATATTCTATAAATCATCAAACTTATAGAATATAGAATATACAGTACGGACAGGAAGAGCACCTTCACGTGGGAGAGGTGGTGGGTCGTGTGCCTGGCAACTCTTGCTGTGGAGGACATTGAAGATCTTCACCTATTTGGAACCATGATTACAGGTGATTGGATTAGGCATTGCCCTTGTCACAGTTCAGCTCTGTCTCCCAGTCATTTTCCACTGAGCCTGCCTCCTCCTCACTCCACCTGTCAGCCACTCCCTCCTCATCAGCCAGACTCTCTTCACCTGTTTACCCAGCTACCTCTGATCACTAATCAAGCCACTATCAAGACTCCTGTCTAACACACACTCACTGCCGGATAGTTCTCTGCTCTTCAATGCCAGACTTTCCAGTGATTTTCCTCGGACTGATTTCCTGTTGTTATCCCTGCCTGCCTCTGATCTACCTGTCTTGCCTGACCCCCAGTAAACTCACCAGCCCTCTGTCCCTGACCTGGAGTTTCCCTGCCAGTCGAACCAGCTTCGCTGCCAGAGACTTTGTCAAGAAACTTTGTTGTGACATTCAAGCTGTTCAAAGTGCATATTGCTTGCATTGGTCTGTACCTGCCAAAGTTTACATTAAAAGCAATACCCAAGTGTTCCTGGTATCCTGTGTGCTGCAATTGGGCCCATACACAACCCGTTACAGCCCTGGCTTATCGAGATATACAGAAAACGGTGACAGCTGTCCAAAGCCCCAAAAGGCTGCTTGAGATGATTGAGGTGATGGGCAGAGCTGTCGGTACTCAGACTGTGGTCACAAACGCAATACCGATAAAATCTTGGAGAAATTGCAAAGGCAATTGCATCGATCCGGAGACCAGGTAGCCCTGTGAATTGCATGCTGCCACTTGCCTAAGCCCAAAATTCCAATTTTATCTGTCCCCCATTACTGGAAAAACAAATTCCCCTGGAAGTACACTGCAGTGAATTGCTCTCACCCTCTCCACCCCCTACAGACACTTGTTGACTGTCTGCTTCTGTCTGGTGCCTGACCAATGCTGTCTTGATGGCAATTGCTGTGTTATCGCTTTGACATTCCGGCAAACTGAGATATGCAAATATCCCCCACCCCCCTTACCCACCATCCCACGCCTTCGCCGATTCGTACCCCAGTGTGACAAGCGGGTCTGTGACAAGCGGGTCTGAGACAAGCGGGTCTGAGACAAGCGGGTCTGTGACAAGCGGGTCTGTGACCAGCGCTTTAATAGCTGCGTGACTGGATGGCTGCTTGCCTATGCTGGCTCTCCCCTCCCCTGTGGCATGTTATAAGTCTGTTCATGTTATCAAGTATATTGAGTATGTGCTTATGTTGCCGAGGTTTTTCTTTTTCTTTTTTCCTCCCCTCTCCTCACGTTATGCTGTATTTCTTTCTTTCATCCCTGTCTCCCTGTCCTGTCCACTCCTTTTGTCATATTGTATGTATGTTAAGTATATGTTTAGACAGGTTGATGGCTAATTTCGTTGTCCTAGTACTTGTTACTCTGTGCAATGACAATAAAGGCGATTCTGATTCTGATCCGATTCAGTCAAACATCTGATCTCAGATCAGACAGCAGGGACAGTCTGTCCTCCTCCTCCTCTCTCCTCGTTCTCTTCATCTTCCTCTTCATCCTCCTCCTCCTTTTCTTCATCCTCCTCCTCTTCTTCATCCTCGGACTGAGATCTTGTTCTCCACGGCAGCAAGCATGTATCGTAGCCGTGAGTTCTCATTGGCCAGCAGCTTGGACGGCTCGTCGAACTCTGCCACCTGAACCAATCACATCAAACTTTATGTGCACCAACACTTATAACATCATTTATCATATTCCTCTCAAACACATTTTGCCAATTTTATTTTGGCCCAAACATTATGAAATAGTTGGAAATTTAGTAATCCTGAGTGTTTTTAGGAGTCAAAATGTGTATTTTTGCCTGTAGTTTATTTGTTAGGCTGCACACATCTGTTTGGTATTATGTCACATCCGGTGATGGGACAGGGGGGTTTCACCTGTTTACCTGCTCAGGGATATGTCGGGAGGTAGAACAAAGAGGGTGAGTGTAGGCTCCAATATTTTTTTTCTGTTGACCATCACTTTGAATACTCTTTTGCATCAAGTTTTCTGTTACATTTGTTTTATTTTTCCTCATATAACAACTGCTTGTTAGTTTATTTTTTGTTTGCATAATAAACCAGTTTAACGCATCTGAACTTCATGGATCCTTTGGAAGTATTATTTGGAACGCTTTACAGTGGGAAGTCCACTTAGCCTCTTAGCAGCTTTTTTAACAGATAGTTAAGTTGCTATAGTGTTTATTCATGTTTGTGGATTTTTGCCAATTTTAGAAATAAATATATGTGGTGGATTTCAAATTTTGACTAAAACTAATATTTTTTCAATTTAGTCAGGTGCAAATATGGTTTAACCCTAAATAAATTCTAACAAAAGGTTTCTCAGTGGTTTACAGTAGTATTAAATGTACTTAAAAACATGAATTGTTCTACACCCCTGTGCAGGCAAACCAACAATGATTCTCAGAGCAAAGCTGCTCTAGAAAACGAGGTAGAATCGTTGAAAGCGCAAAATTATGTTCTCTTCCAGGAAGTTCAAACAGCCAACAAGAAATCCATGTGCTATTTAGAAGATCTGCACTCAGCAGAGTTAAATCTTTGTGTGCACAAGGAATTGTTCAGGCTTAGCGCCTAGTGTCTCCCTTCACCACAGACATTTGTACAATGTGATTCAGGATTCTCCGATTCCAACTCCTCCTCTTCTAGTGACAGTTTAACTCCCCCACCTGACAAAAGATGGGAACACATCCCATATGACTCCAAGTCTGTGGAGATAGAGTCAGCTTCTCAGCTCCCAGTGAGAGATACAGATAATAACCTCCTGACTTCCCATCTCCCTAAAACAGATTTTGAAGAGGTTTGTAGTTTACCGTCTACTAGATGTTCCACCCAGTGTTCTTCCCAGTCAGCATCAAGTCAGCATCTCTTCAGAAATGCTAATTTGGTCCCTTCCCCAGCAGAGAGCAAGCCTGCACAGCATGTCGAGAATTATTTGAGCGAATAAGAGTATGTTGGGATCGTACCACAGGTGAATCTTGGGTTCATTTGTGGACTTTAAGATTTGTGGACTAAATGAAACAACTTTCTGAGTCAACTCACAAAATGGCAGGTCACCGCCATTTTGTGTCCTCTCAAGAACTTCCCAGTCAGTCTTATATGCAACTAACTATACTGACCCTTTGATTTGCTCATACACTGATTTACAGTAATATACTGTAATTAACTGTAACTAAACACCATTTTGCAGCTCTCACCAAAGGCCTAGTCACCCCTCACAGCTGGAATCTTTACGACTCATTGTGTGGGGGGCTTCACGATTGGGGGAATTCACGATTCCTTCAACCACTACTAAATATTAATATGGTAATTTGATTATAATTATATTCATAATTAATAATCAGTGTTCCAAATTGATAGTTTAGTAACTTTATGAGACTGATTTAGGTGAATTGGCGAAATGTGAAATAATTTTCTGTTTTACAGATGGTGCCCCAACAAGCTATGACTTGAGCATGACAGCAAATCAAGTCATATAATTTCTGATAATTAACAATTATTTATGATATTTATTAATAATTATTATAGCCATCTAACCACACTTTTGAAAACAAAACACATGCCACTATTGTTTCAATGCCACATACCTCGCTTTGCCTACCAAGGGTGCAAACTTTCCTCCAAGTAGTGAATGGCAACCAAACTGCATTGAGCTTCTCTGCTCTACCTGACCTGCTCTTTGTGTGGCAGCCCAGGTGAATGCGGCAATCACAGGTGAAAGTGGCAATCACAGGTGTGTGGCAATTAACCCTACTTATCCACACTCCAGGGTATGTGTTGAGACCAAGAACATGAATAAGACATAACCCAAAGAAAGAGACAAAAAAAAAACCCTGGAACATGAATGGTACATAAACAACCAGCTCAGCTGGCCACTAACAGTGAGATCCACACAAGTGTTGCTCAGGTTCATCCCTACATATTTGGTATCCTTATGGGAGGGATAGCATTTATGATAACGCCCTTTTATTAACATATTTGACGCCCTGTGCAAGGTCATCATTGATTCATAAAAGAGCCATCCTTAATTCCCAACATTTTTGGTGACCGGTGATGGAGGCAATTGGTATCTGTAACCAGATACCACAACTTATTTGACGCCCCGTTGCGAGGCCCAACAAGTACACTTGCCCCATGCGACCTTCCTACTGTCAAAGACGATACCATCAAGCTCCGTCAAGCATTAGTAGAAGAATTCTCTTCTACTGTTGATGACTTCACATCTCTAGTTGCAGCCCTCCAAATTAAACACTCTCGTCGTGAGAATCCTAGGGAGTATTACAACCTTATGAGATATGCATATTTTCAGGGCAAGAATGCACCAGGCTTAGAGGAAGACGGTAACTTTAAAGCCTTATTCTTGAAGAACCTTCACCCATGTGTATGCACTCACGTTGTACTCACAACACATAATGGTAAGCCCTTTATGCATGAGGTAAGGAAAGTGACACAGGTGGTTTGGGAACCTATTGTCAATTCCAAAGCTTTGTGCCTGCAAGTGTAAATAAAGCAGCGTCTCAGAGCTCCCCTGCTCCAAACTCTCACCCTCTCAGCGTCCACCGACTGCGCAGAGCTAGGCATACGCATAACAGACGCTGTAGAAAGGCATATATAGATCTTGGCCCAGAATTATGACCAGCCAATGAGCCCTTCAGATGATGACCTCAGCATCTCTGGGAATGGCTCTGAACATGGCCATAATCATTTGACAGTAATAGCACATCTGGCCACATGGAGCAGTACAGCCTTGATCCACGACTACAGAGAACTCACACGAGTCTTTGATAAGGAACTTCTCTCTCAGAATGCTTGGCGTTTACGACACCTCCAGGCTACCTCATTGGACAAGGGTCCAGAGGCCTGGATTCTAGCCCCCTCCTCCCTCACCCCTGCAGAGATCCTATCTCAGGGTGAGGCCTTCTGAACAGGAGTTCCACAAACTCTTAGTTGTATTCAGCTGATTTTGTTTTCATGCCATATTATTAACTCGTTGTCGTTTCAGATCCTGCTACTCCCTCTTGCTGGGCAATCAACTCATTCCCTTCACCTGGGTTTCCCTGCTCATCTCCTCACCTGCAGGCCATTCCCTCATTAGTTCCTCAGTATTTATACTGGCCCACTTCCACTACTTCTCTGGTTCTCCCCGAGAGCAGCTGGAGGCACAGGCCAGCGCCATTCTGTACCACGATGAACAACTTACCTCTATAGCGGGGGGTTTGCAGGAGATGGCGACTCGCCACAAGAGCATGAGTTCCATCCAGCAACATTTTCAGAGGCTCTCCCTGTCGGATCATGGATCGGGTCGCATGCCATCCTCCAGTCCTCTGGCCCAGACTCCTCCTGCGTCGGAGGTGCGCTTGCCTCCTCCCGAGCGGTATTCCGGTGCCCCTGGTTTGTGCCGGCTATTCCTCGTACAGTGTTCTCTCACCTTCGAAATCCAGGCTTCTGCCTTTCCTATCGAGAGGTCCCGGGTGGCGTATATCGTTTCTCTGCTCTCGGGCTGAGCCAAAGACTGGGGAACAGCTGAGTAGTAGAAGGAATCCTCCATCTGCTCGTTGGTCAAATTGTTCTCCGCCGAGCTCCGGAAAGTCTTCAATCACCAAGTCTTTGAACTTTTTAACAAACAGGACGCAAAGAGTGAGAGTGAACGCCAGTCTCTCTGACAAAGTCTGCTCATCAACCGGCTACCCACAAGGATGCATACTCTCACCTCTTCTTTACATCCTGTATACAAACATTTGCCAGAGCAGTTGGGACAACAGGACCATAATTAAATACGCAGATGACTCAGTAATTGTTAGCCTGCTCCAAGACAGTGAAACAGGTCATGGTCCAGTCATTAATGACTTTGTTGAATGGTGTGAGGCATCCCACCTTCAATTAAATGTAGCCAAAAACAAAGGACATGCTCATTGATTTGAATAAAAAAAATAAGACACAAGAAATCACATCAATCAAAGGTCAGACTGTTCAATGTGTGCAATCTTATAATTACCTGGGGACAATAATAGACTCAAAACTCACATTTAAAACTAACTGTGAAGTGGTGTGTAAAAAAGGGCATCAGCGCCTGTTCTGTTTGAAGAAACTGAGTCGCTTCCACATTGACAAATCCATCATGACCCTCTTTTACCACGCTTTTATTGAATCAGTTTTATCATTTGCACTAGCAGCCTGGTTTGGGAACCTCTCATTGAAAAATAAAAACTCACTCAACCAAATAGTAAAGTGGTCTTGTTGGTTTTCTGAGAATCTATCTACTGGTACCTTGTTTGCCATGTAGCAATATAAAATAGGAACTTCAACGATTCCTGGGTTTCGCAAACTTCTACCGACCGTTCATCCGAAACTACAGTTCGGTGGCAGCTCCTCTCGCCGCCCTCACCTCCCTGGATGTGCCCTTGCGATGGTCCGCCACGGCTGAGAGAGCTTTTGGTGACTTGAAATCACGATTCTCCTCGGATCCCATTCTCATATTCCTTGACCCCTCTCGCCAGTTTATTGTGGAAGTGGATGCCTCGGACACTGGTGTTGGGCAGTTCTGTCTTAGCGGTCAGCGGAGGATCATAAGGTTCATCCGTGTGCCTTCTTCTCCCGGAAGCTGTCTCCTGCGGAGAGGAATGACGACATAGGGAACTGGGAGCTGTTGGCAGTGAAGCTCGCACTGGAGGAGTGGAGACACTGGTTGGAGGGAGCAGAGCAGCCGTTTGTGGTCTGGACAGATCACAAAAATCTAGAATACATTCGTTCAGCCAAGCGGCTGAACTCTCGTCAAGCAAGGTGGGCACCCTTCTTTAACCGCTTTGAATTCTCCCTCTCCTACCGACCAGGCTCAAAGAACATCAAACCCTGTTCCATCAGTTCCAGCTAGAGAGCTCTCCTCCCCCTCCTGAAGACATTCTCCCTCCGACATGTGTCATCGGTGTGGTAACCTGGGAGGTGGAGGATAAGGTAAATCGATCCCATGCCGAACACCCTGCTCCCAGTGCTTGTCCTGATAACTGCCTGTTTGTCCCTGCCAGCCTCCGTCCTCAGGTTCTCCAGTAGGGTCACTCTTCTTGTCTGGTTTCTCACCCTGGGGTGAGACGCACCCTAGCACTGCTACGGCAACGGTTCTGGACCATCCTCATGGTCGAAAACAACTCCTGTGGATCGAGTATGCCCATAATACACTTCCCAGTTCAGCCGGCCTCTCACCTTTCCAATGCTCCCGGTGTTACCAACCAACACTCTTCCTTGAGCAGGAAGGTGAGGCCAGCATCCCCTCAGTCCAGGCATTCATCCGACGATGTTGACGCACTTGGATGCAAGCCAGATCCACCCTTTTGCGCTCCTCCAACCATTACCAACGGTCAGCCAACTGACATTGCATCCCTGCACCCCGTTAAACCCTGGGGCAGTGCTTCTGGTTATCCACGCGGGATCTTCCTCTCAGAGTGGAGTCCAAGAAGTTGGCTTCCCGTTTTGTGGGTCCTTTCCCCATCTTGAAAGTCATCCACCCGGCAGCGGTCCGCCTTCGTCTATCACGGTCCATGAGGATTCACCCCACCTTCCATGTCTCCAGGGTCAAACCTGTTAATTAGAGCCCACTTCTCGTGTTATTTATTACATTTACAACCACAAAGATCTGTGCAGTTTCAGTGAGCCTTCCTGCAAGAGCACCTTGTACTAAAGATACTTTAAAGTTTCCCTTCAGTAATTACATATTTCTCCTTTCTCATATGGCTTTGCCTAGTGTTGGCGGCTTCCTGCCCATCTTGAAAATGACACCTTTCTAGTGGTCAGATTTTGGTAAACTTTTAGTATGTTATTAAGGACATCTACAAAAATCAGCAGAGAAACCTTTTGGTAGAATTTTTTTGGGTTAGGTGTTATTTTTCATATATGCACCCTCCTAAATGCAGACTTCCACATGTCTGCATGAGGAGAGTCCCACTGAGCCTCTCGTCACCAGGTGGTTCCTGCTGGCCTCCTATTGGCTGCCAGCCTCAGTACCTGTCCCTGGTTGAGCACCATGATGCGGTCTGAGGCGAGCACGGTGTGGAGGCGGTGAGCGATGGTCAGGGTGGTGACGTCCTGGAACGAGCTCCTGATGGTCTCCTGAATCAGAGATTCTGTCTCTGCGTCCATTGCTGCCGTCGCCTCATCGAGGACTAGCACCTAAGGGACGAAAACCGACCAATCAGACAACAGAACCAGGAGGAGGAGGGGTCACAGGGTCGGACCTGTCTCACCTTGCACCGTCTGAGCAGAGCTCTGGCCACACACAGCAGCTGTCTCTCCCCCACTGAGAAGTTCTCCCCATTCTCCACCACCTCAGAGTCCAGCTTCAGGGACAGCTGGGACACCTAGGAGATAGACAGACAGACAGACAGGGAGAGAGAGTCAGCGAGAGAGACAGACGGAGAGAGATACGGACAGAGAGGAAGTCAGAGGGTCTCAGTGTAAACTAAACCTCAGCAGGACTTTGGTTTGGTGTTTGCTTGTGGCATTCTTCTGGGATTCAGATCAGAGAAGAACCTGGATCTGAGTCCCAGGCGGACACAGAAATAAGGTGCTTCTGAAGGGAGAACAAAGGAAGCAGCTTCATGGTCTGTTTGTACTCACACAGTCCTTCATGTGACTCCTCTCCAGGGCGTCCCAGATCTGGTCGTTGCTGTACTGGTTAAAGGGGTCCAGATTGGACCTGGAAACAAACACAAACTGATCTGAAGTCACTCATTCTCACTAATGTTGCTTCCTGTCCAGAGACAGCGGCTCTGAAGGTGTTTGTGCTCTCAGGTGTTCCCACCTGACCGTCCCACTGAACAGCACCGGGTCCTGAGGGATGATGGACAGTTTGCTGCGCAGGTCAGCGAGTCCGATGTCACTGATGTCCACGCCGTCGATCAGGACGGAGCCTCCGCACCGCTCCACCAGCCGGAACAACACCACGCCCAGAGACGACTTCCCTGCAGATAGACAGGCAGACAGGTCTCAGAGTCTTCATCCATCAAACCCAGGACCAGGACCTACAGAGACCCCAAATCCTGTCCTACCTGATCCGGTCCTGCCGACGATACCGATCTTCTCTTTGGGCCGGATGGTGCAGGAGATCCTGTTGAGGACCAGCGGGAGGTTCTCCTGGTACCTCATCTCCACGTCCCTGAACACCAGCTCCCCCTGCTGGGGCCAGTCAGCTGGAGGGGCCCGACCTTTGACCCGGGCCGGGGCCTCCTGGGACAGGGACTGAGACAGATAGCATGCGGATGATACTGAAGTTATTTGGTGAGATAACTGTTGGACTTTTTGTTTTCATGGTTCACAGCAGAATCACAGAAAACTTCCAACAGAAGTCCCTGATTGGTGTCAACACTGTGTGGCTGGTTTTATGCTTTTAGCCTTAAAATCACCTTCTGACAGATAGTTGGATTAACCAGTCAGCTGTTTCAAAGCTTTGGACCCGGTCCTTTGAATACTCTCACTACAATCTGGATTTCTTTGTCCATGAAATTCAGAATCCAGTTCAATATTCTGATTAATATTCCTGGTAGACCAGGCTTTTACCAATAGTCAATAGTAAAAGTTGGCTGATTATAACAACATGATGAGTTAGTTGTGTCAGAAGACAGATCAATCTAGTTGATAGAATTTTAACTTTGCCTCTTATGGGCCTGAACTGGACTAAATTTGCTCCGGCCTCGACTTGGACTCGATTAAGTTGGTCTTGTCTACAGCCCCACTGGTAGATCAATGCATGTTAAAGACCAGCAGCAAGACCCTCAGGTCTGACCCAGTGCAACCCGTCCAGTACCTGGATGTAGTGGTGGATTCTCTCGACAGAGGTGAAGCGAGCTTCGGTCTCAGAGGCCAAGCGGACAGTGAACTGGAATAACCCTGTTAACTGGAAGAGGGACAGTGATAACTCTCATGTTTCAGGTTTTCGGACCTTAGACTCTAATGACAGAAAGATCCCTTTAAGGTACCTGGACGGCGTAGGAGATGGCAAGGCCGGCGTAGGCAGGTGGGATCTGCCCGTGCATCAGGACCATCATCAGGGATGTGATGCTGATCAGAGCCACGCTGATGACGTCCAGGCGCACCGCCAGCCAGCGCATCGCACAGCTGAACAGGTAGAAAGGAGCCTGGTTCTGGTCCACCAGAACCTGGTACCTGATAACAGCAACACATTCAGACCAGGCATGGAGTTCAGGTCATGGATCATACTATTCCAAGATGTTTCAGGGTATTTCATGGACCAAGCCTGACCTGCGGAGGAAATCGGGGCCCCGGTCGTAGGCCTGCAGCGTGGCCAGGCCCTGGATGCTGGAGGTGATGTGAGACATGAAGGGGGACATGGTCACGTTGTCCAGACGCTTCAGCTCCCGGATGAAGACCCTGGAGACGCCGTGGAGCAATGCAAACAGCAACACCAGTGGACCCACCGCCGCCAGGAACCACGGGAACACACAGCTGATGACGCCAAGGCATAAGAAGACCAGGAGTCCGTTCTGGATGAACATCTCCACCTGGAAAGGCAGACGAGTGTCGACTGGAGGGACAAACGGAACAAGTTCAGACTGAAGCTTCTACGATTGGCTCAGGTACCGAGCGACACCGTGGACTATGGTGACGTCCTTTACCTTCGTCCATGTCTTTGGAGAAACGGTTGAGGATTTGTGCAGTGGGTGTCGAGTCGAAGAACTTCATGGGGCAGCGGAGGATCTTGTGAAAGAGCTGGTCGTGCAGCTTCGAGGAGGCGCGCAGAGTTCCCTGCAGGACAGATCAAACAACAAGAACATTCACAGAGAGGTCACTGAGATCAGGAGGTCACTACGGTCGGGGAGGTCACTGAGGTCAGGAGGTCCTGACCTTGACAAAGACAATGCCTCTGATGAGTTTGAAGAGGAGCATGACTCCCATGGAGGAGGCGTAGATGGCGGCGTAATGTTGCATCATGGGATTGTCCTTCATGCTGACGCTCACAGCTGAACTGTTCCCCAGGATTACTGTGGTGTTCTGTAAAAACAGAGATAGACATGAGGAGGAGTAGGAGATGAAAAGGAGGTGATGGAGGAGGAAGTGGTGGAGGAGGAGGAAGAGCAGGATGTGATGAGAAGGTGGTGGACGAGGAGGAGTAGGAGAAGGAGATGAAGAGGGGGTGATGGAGGAGGAGGAGCAGGAGGTAATGAGGAGGTGATGGAGAAGGAAGTGGTGGAGGAGGAAGAGCAGGAGGAGGAGATGAAGAGGAGGAGCAGGAGGATGTGATGAGGAGGTTATGGAGGAGGAGAAGGTGATGGAGGGGGAGAAGCAGGAGGAGGTGATGAAGAGGAGAAGGAGAGGAGGTGATGGAGGAGGAGGAGGCGATGGAGGGGAGGAGCAGGAGGAGGTGATGGAGGAGGAGGAGGTAATGAAGAGGAGATGAAGAGGAGGTGATGAGGAGGAGGAGGCGATGGAGGGGAGGAGCAGGAGGAGGTGATGGAGGAGGAGGAGGTAATGAAGAGGAGATGAAGAGGAGGTGATGGAGGAGGAGGTGATGGAGGGGAGGAGCAGGAGGAGGTGATGGAGGAGGAGGAGGTGATGAAGAGGAGATGAAGAGGAGGTGATGGAGAGGAGGAGATAGAGCATGAGGAGGAGGTGATGGAGGAGGAGTCTGACCCCGCTGCCCTGGTTGATCCAGTAGCTGAGCCACCAGTGGCAGAAGGCGGAGCTGCCCACATTGAGGACGAACAGAATCAGGATGAGCAGGCAGGAGGTGGAGCCACCGCACGCCGCCATGTAGAGCTGGAACACGGACCAGGCCACGCCCCCACACTGCTGCTGCTCCGCCCCTTTAACGCCACATGACCGGACACAGTTAAAACAGAGACAGACTTTATGATTTTGACACATTTTGATTGTGTAAATATAGAATCTGAGGACGTGTTACTGTTATCTTTGGCGACCGGCGCTGTCTGCTTCACTGATCCTGGTTTCCTGCCGGCTGGTTTCCTCTGAGAGCCACCGGACTTCCTGCTGGGAGCCTGAGACACACCAGACACGGCGAAATGTCACTCAGGACAGACAGACAGACAGACAGACAGGCAGTCAGACACAAAGACATACAGACAGATGGACGGACAGATGCACGGACAAACAGACAGGTACCTCTATATAAGGCGTGTCTCCCAGCTGGAAGTGGTTAAACATGGCAGCATAGTCTTGGTTCAGTTTCATCAGGTTGTCATGGTTACCCTGCTCCACGATACTCCCCTCCTTCATCAGGATGACATCATCACAGTCCACCAGGTACTGCACACAAACACACACACACACACACAGGTTATCTCCGCTGCGCTGCGAGCAGCACAGCGTTGGTGATGACGGGCTTCACCTGCAGCTGGTGCGTCACGAAGACGACCGTCTTGTGGCGAAGCTGCCTCCTGATGGCGTTGTGGAAGACGTGGTTGGCCACGTGTGCATCGAGGGCACTGAGCGGGTCGTCCAGGATGTAAATGTCACGGTCGCTGTACAGGGCGCGGGCTAAGCTGATCCGCTGACGCTGCCCGCCGCTCAGGTTGGCACCGCGCTCACCGACCTGATGGGACGGAAACATACATGTCAGGGACATTTCTTTGGGCTGAAATATGTGCCACCACAAACTGAATTTGGATTACTTATATTTGAATTTGAATTGCTTAACCTGAATAATTGCATTAAAAAAATGTATTTGAATTATAATTTGAAATTTAATTTATTAGTTTTGGAACTGAACATTCAGTTCTCACAATTAAATTTCAATTTTCTGCCACAAACATCCAGTTAGTTGAGGCAGAGTAATCGAGCGCAGATACACAGAGCGCCTCTTTGGCCAATCAGCACCTCCGTTTTCTGCTGCTGATTGCTCAACTATCCGGATGTTCATCCCAGAAAATTTAAATTGAATTTTGCAAAATGAATTTGAATTTTGAGAACAGAAAGTTCAATTCCAAACTAATAAATTCAATTTCAAATTACAATTCAGATTCAGTTTTTCAATGCAATGATTCAAATTGAACAATACGAATTCAAATGATGTGATTCAGAGTCAGTTTTTTAATGCTATTATTCAAGTTAAGTAATTTAAATTCAAATATAAATGATTCAAATTTAGTTTCTGGTGGCACATATTTCACCCCATACATTTCAGTCAGCTGTTAGAAAACCAAAACAAGTTCTCAGTGTCTGTCCATTTCCTTCCACTAATCCAGGTCCTCCAGGACAGGTCACTGGACATCTTTAAATCAAAGGTTCTTCAGGAAGTCTTATAGCTGAACTGAAATTGTCAGAACTTCTTTCATTGGAAGATTTCCGCAGCATCTTACAGAAAAGACAATGGAAATCCTTTGATCAATGCTTTGATCCTTTGATCGCCTCCACCCCCACATCCGAAGCGTCCACCTCGACCACAAACTGGCTGTCGGGATCCGGCAGCTGAAGAATGGGCGCCAGGGTGGGAATTTCACGATGGCCATGGCCTTCGTTGCCCCACAATTTGGCCTTGATGCCCCGTGAAAAAAATTTCAATTCACGGCCAAGGTGGCCTTTGCTCCCCTGTCAAAGTTCCAATATAAGCACAACGCTAGTGACGCATGGTGGGCTTATGGAATTATACAGCCATCCTAGTGGTCAAACCCCGACCCACTCTCCGTCCTTCGAGTCGGCGCGCATCAACACATGGCTCATTTGTATATTCAAATGAGCCATGTGTTGATGCGCAGCACAGGTAAGCAAGTGGGACAAGCTGTTTTGATATGTTGTAACTGAAGTATGTGGTAGTAGGCTATTTGACAGAACTTAACACATTTTTATAGAAAGTACTATTGATAGGGAATTACCATTGCATTAGCCTATTTAAAGTCGACTCGTTAACGTTACATTTTTGCGTCATGAAAACTAGCGATAGCTAGCTAGTTGGGATAGTGCTAACGTCTTCCCTACCTCAGGGACAAACATTTAGCTTTGTTATGGCAGGGAGGAGGCATTTCTCTTTTTTACTCTGAGATGAACTCAGGCAGGAGATTCATTTTGCCATCTTTTCAAAATATATGCATTTGCCATCTTTCTTTCTCAAAACAGGTTCATTTGTCATTTTCCAAAAAGGTTCTTTCTAATATATTTAATATATTGTGTGTCAGGAGAAAGTGTATCTCTGATCCTTCTGTGTTTAGGTCACAGTGGTGGCTGTTGTCTTTCTGTAGCAGTATTTGTCTGTACCGTCTCACTTCTATGGCCAGGCTTTGCACGCTGTTTCAGCGTCTCTCTCTCACTGACATTATCTCTCACATTCTCTCTCTCTCTCTCCCATACTCACACTCTCTCTTAATGCAGTGTTTTACAATATGATATGTTTTTTCAATGTTTTTGAATTAAAACAAATGTTTTAATACATAATTAATGTTTCTTGGTGAATGAGAATGTTAAGGTATTAATCTGAAAGGTAAAACCAGCGTAATTTAACCAAACGGCCTTTGTGCCCTGTCATGTGGCCTTTGTGCCCTTAAAAGAATGTGAACGAGAAGGCCAAATGGCCTTGCCCTTAAAATGACGAAATTCCAAGCCTGATGGGCACTGAGGTGAACCTGAGTTTGAGGGTCTTGAAGGCTGCCTCGGCCAAGGGGTTCCAGCGGAACAGGACCTTGGACCTGGTAAGAGCCGCGAGGGGAGCGGCCCACGGAGCTGTAGTTACGGATGAAGTGCCGGTAGAAGTTGGCAAAGCCCAGGAAGCCATGGAGCTGTTTACGGGAGTCAGGACCGGGCCAGGAGGTGACTGCAGAGACCTTCGCTGGGTCCATCTGGAGACTGCCCTTGACCACGACGTACCCCAGGAATGAGACTGTGGATGCGTGGAACTCACACTTCTCCGCCTTCACAAACAGGGAGTTCTCAATAAGACGTTGGAGCACAGACTGGACATGGCTGATGCGCTCCTCTTAGGACTTGGAGAATATCAGGATGTCTTCTAAGTAGACAAATGTAAATCGGTTGAGCATGTCTCGGAGTACGTCGTTAAAGTCTTGTCTTTTTTATCCACGAAGAAGGATGAAGGAAGGATGATGCCTGCAGCCAGGGAGTCATTAATGTAAGTTTCCATCGCCTTCCTCTCGGAAGCCGACAGCAAATACAGGCGTCCTTTGGGTGGAGATGTGCCAGGCTGGAGGTCGATGGAGCAATCGTAAGGCCGGTGAGTAGGGAGAGACTGGTTGCACCCCGGCGATATCAGGTGGTGGACAGGAAAGCGATGGCAGAAGCGGAGACAAGGCTTGCTTCAGGTAGGTGCGGTGACACAAGGTTCCCCATTCACGGATGACTCCCTGCTCCCAGTCAATATTGGGGTTGTGCTGATGAAGCCATGGGTTACCCAGTATGAGTGGCTAACCGGGAGAGTTCAGAATATGAAACTGGGCCAGCTCATAGTGGTTTCCCAACAGTAGCATGGGTACCAGGGCGGTCTGGTGTTTAACAGACGTGGCCAATGGGACTATGGGACCTCTGCAAAAGCCTGGAACGAGGAGCAGGCTGGGGACTGACTCTCCCACTCAGCGGTTCCCCACAGGCGAGCTCTATCTGTGAGGTGGTTGATGGTGAACACTACTCTTGCTTGTTCCAAGGCAAAAGAGCTAGGCTGGAGGGAGAACAGCAACAAACAGTTTATCAGGAATGCGCTGAAACAGTCTGGAATCAAAGGCGGGGATGGAAGGCAGGCAAGTTTACCAGGGCAGAGTCGAGGAGACGGAGTCAGGAATAGACGGGATCGGAACCGGGAAGTCAAACCGAGAAAGAGTGCTGGAAAGTTCTGCATGACACAAGAGACAATCTGGCAACTGGTGCTGGGCTGGTGAGGCTTAAATGCTGGAGCCTGATGAGCACTGAATGAGCTCCAGCTGAGCTCTGCAGGTGCAGCAGATTTCCTCTGATGAGGGGCGTGGTACGCTGCACCAGAGGTCATGACATTATGTATTGATATATTATTTATAGTATAGTTTAAGCTATACCATTTATTGTGTGATATGATAAAAGAGCTGTGTGTGCTCAAAGTGGAGAGTGGAGAGTGGCTGTTTGGCTCCTGTGTGTAACGCCTGTGTTTTTTTTTTCTGTGAAGAATAAACTCCACAGATACTCAACTACGTCTCACTTATTTCTACATAACACTCTGCAGAGTATGAGAGCAGAAAGCCGTCTGCTACATCTTGTTTAAACTTGTTCTATCGGTCACTACCAAAGCTACTGAGACCATGGAGGGACCATCAGCCAGCTGAACAGAACTGAGCTGGTTCTGGGCCCTGAACACAGTAGGACTTTTCCTTGTTTGGAATATTTTACTTTGTATGCTGTACCCTGAGACTCAGCCACAGATAACAGGAAGAAAATTGATGAACCATTGGAAGAACCTCTCAGCTGTGACTCAGTGTCTGTATCCCAATGTCAAGGAAGGATCCTCAAATGGCTGAATTTGAAGGATACTACGTCATTGACATCCATCAGAGGACTGTCCCAATGTCCAGGATCCTCCAGAGGACAGAGTCCTTCTTTTGCCCAAATTCCAAGGATATTTGTGTGTATCCTCCGTGTGCCCCGATTACCCATAAAACCTTGCACACGTCGGTCTACCAGGAGATTTAAAAATGGCGAGCTTGTATTTTCAGTTTACATTGAATATATGTTATCACATAACTTACAAAACGTGTGTTCAAAGTCAAGCAAAACCTGGCAGAATTTTTATCTAAAGATAATAAACATCATCTTGATACATTACCAGTTAAGTTAATTGATGCGTCTCAGTCACTAAAGTAATTAATGTTAATTTATATATATATATGTCTGATGGTTATGTACGATGTGCAAAGTATACGTAGCTATGCCATTCAGAGAGTTATACATGTGTTCATTGTATTAACAGACTGACAGTCCATTATTATCCGTCATTGTTATTTATAAATAACTGTTATTGTACTGTAAAATTATAAAAGGAGAAACAGAACACATCTCCATGGTGAGTTCTGCTCCAGGATCAGTGAAATACTCACTCACTTTCAACCTTAAAGCATCTTCTTCCATTTCCACTAATATGTGTCAGAGTGATGATGACAAAGACACATCATATCTCAACTGGTTTTGAAGTTGCAGCGTTGAATTTAATCAGAACGTCCTGTTACGCAATGACACACACCTGCACACTGAAGGCTCCATTAGTGGTTACACCAGTAAAAGGAAAGATTCTGGCCTCTGGAGGACCCGACTCTGAAGGAAGGATACTACCAAGGAAAGATCCTTGACATTTGGATACAGCCAGAGAGTCGTCTCATACCTGAAGTCTAGAGTCTACACTAACGTACAAACAGGAAGTGATGTCACCTCTGTGAGGTCAGCGCTGGGCAGCAGAGAGAGGTCTGGTCTGAGACAGCACGCACCCAGCACGGCCTGGTACCTGCAGACAGACACAGATCAGTCCTGGTGCAGGACCTGACCTCACCTGTCGTCAGTGTTCATTATCTGTCCTCAGGGTCCCCTCACCTGTCCTCAGTGTCCTCTCACCTGTCCTCAGTGTCCTCTCACCTGTCCTCAGTGTCATCTCACCTGTCCTCAGTATCCTCTCATCTGTCCTCAGAGTCCCCTCACCTGTCCTCAGTGTCCTCTCACCTGTCCTCAGTGTGCTCCCGCCTGTCCTCAGTGTCCTCTCACTTGTCCTCAGTGTCCTCTCACCTGTCCTTAGTTTCCTCTCACCTGTCCTCAGTGTCCCCTCACCTGTCCTCAGTGTCCTTTCACCTGTCCTCCGTGTCCCCTAAGCTGTCCTCAGTGTCCCTTCACCTGTCCTCGGTGTCCTCTCACCTGTCCTCCTGGTACTCCTGTCCAAACAGGATGTTGTCTCGCAGCGTGGCGTTCAGGATCCAGGCCTGCTGAGCCACATAGGCCAGCCGCCCTCTGACTGCCACTCTGCCCTCCAACAGGGTCATCTGTCCACACAACAATCAGGGATCAATACCTCGCCAGCTGTCAATTATCCTGATGGACAGCAGGACAGGGTGTAATGTCATCACTCACCTGTCCTAAGACAGCAGACATCAGAGAGGTTTTTCCACTGCCGATGCTCCCGCACACCCCGAGCAGCGTACCCTGGACACAGACACACATCATGTCTTATATACTGTGTATATTATATACATATATATTGTTATTAAATATAGACCTTATATATATATATATATATATATGCTGTATATTTATCATGTATGAGGGGGTCTACATTTATTAATTTAATCGTCATTAGGAGTGATGTTAGGACCGCCCAGATAATTTATGATACTATATTATATACAAGGAGTACACCTACAACAATCATTCCTTTCCAAGTATTTATTTAGACAGCAACCTATGCCCTTTCAACCTCAAAATGTGTTTGTGTGTGTGTGTGTGGAACATGTGTATCTGGAGGAGTGTGCACACTTCCGCGCACATTTGTGTGAGTGTGTGTGTGTGTAACTAAAATCACATAAAGTTACGTGTGTGTGTGTGTGTGTAACTAAATTCACATAAAGTTGTGTGTGTGTGTGTGTGTGTGTGTGTGTAAAGCATGTGTATCTGGAGGAGTGTATGGGCTTACGCGCGCATAGGTGTTTGTAACTAAAATCACATAAAGTTACCTGTGTGTGTGTGTAACTAAAATCACATAAAGTTATCTGTGTGTGTGTGTGTGAAGCATGTGTATCTGGAGGAGTGTTACGCATGTGTGTGTGCGTGCGATCTGAAAAACTGTTAAATATGCTTTTCTACAGAAATCTTCCTGTGTTTTTAATATGGCTGTCAAT
This sequence comes from Centropristis striata, assembly GCF_030273125.1. Classification (NCBI taxonomy): domain Eukaryota; kingdom Metazoa; phylum Chordata; class Actinopteri; order Perciformes; family Serranidae; genus Centropristis; species Centropristis striata. Next base: position 28,189,967 of record NC_081520.1, on the reverse strand, counting down.
GGGGCTGTTGGTGCGTGTTGGTGGCGCATCTGTGTGTCCTACACCCAAACTATAACTCTGACAGCTTTACCAGAGGATTGTGAGTGAGAAGACAAATTTTACTACGTTTCTATGTATAAATTATTTCTGTAGATTGTAATTGGCGGCCTGGAGCGCAGTTTTCAAATTTATTTTTTGACAATTTTATCTCTCCCTCTACACTGTGAGCAATGATGTCACACACTGACACGAACATTCCATGCAATACACACCCATTATAATCTCAGAATTTCTCCAAAAATGATCATGGTCATTGAACAGGGATTGATAAAAAAATATATGACCTATCTAAATGTGGATTAATACACCAATACACAAGACTTGTGTCTACTGTTTAAAGTTTAAATGGAGTCTCTCTGTGAAATTATGCCGGAGAAGTAGAAGTTTGAAAATCTCCAATTATTGTTCTTTTTTGCAAATTTTTTTTCGTCCGTCCCATTCACTTCAATGCAAAATTTTGGGCAGAAATTATCTATACTTGTGAATGCTGGATAGTCATTCAAGCAATAGCACACTGATCCCGATCAAACCGCACGTTTTGATAAACTATTTTGATTTGATATGTTTTGATATAGAATTTGACTAGTAGCAGGACGAAATTGTGTCCGGAAGAGGAAGAAGAAAAAATCCACAGTATAACAATAGTGCTCGGTGCGATTGCCCCGTGGCCCTAATAACAATAAACAAATTATAAATGAATAAATAAATTATAGATAAATGAGTACATGTGGAAAGGTAAAAATAAATGTGTAAATAACAATGAATAAATACAAATGTAGATGATATATAGATATATGGTGATTTATATTTTTTTATTAATTTCTACATGGATTACTTAATTTTACTAAATTACTAAATTAGTTTGTTCACACCGACCTGCTGGACCTGCAGGTTGATGCAGTGCAGGGTGCTCTGGAGTCTCTGGGGGACTGGCAGGAGGGGAGGACAGGCCTCCTCCTCTGGATGGGAGGCTCCTCCTCTTCCTGTGAGCAGGGAGTGAGTCACCTCCTCCTCCTCCTGCAGCTCCTCTCTGTCTCTGCACCTGAAAAGTCCCCCCCACACTGTGAACTCTCTCTCTGTTATCTGCTTCTTCATGAAGTCTTTTTAATGTCTACCTGTGTCGGTGTCTGGCGGCAGTATGGACACACGGGCTGGGCTGAGCGCTCTGACCACCGCCCTCCCACGCCAGACTGGCTCCACGCATCTCCACAGCAACCCGAGGATCGCCAGGCAACGCACGGACGCTGTCGACCTCCGGCAGCAGGAAGAGACTCTGACAGAAACGGAAATCAACCTGATCAGCTGAACTTTATTTCTTCTTAGTATTTTATCGTCCATCTTTCTGTTTGTAGTTCAGACCTTGAATCTCTCGGCAGCGACAGCAGCTTCAGAGAGAGACTTCACAGATAATGGAGTGACCTTCAGAGCGAAGGTCATGGCGTTAAACACGGTGACCACGGTGAACGCCTGCACACAGGAAACACCTGTCAACCTAGCCAGTTAGCCTGCTACAATGCTAACAGCTAGAAGACAGAATGTGGTTAGCGTAGCCAGTTAGCCAACAGCTTGTCGTGTCCCTCAATTTACCTGAGCTGCTGTCAGGTCGTATCCTAGCAACATGTGGGCGGAGAATGTTGCCACGCTGGCGATGACAACCACGATGGGAGCCACGCCCACAGTGATGCTCTGGAAGTAACCAGTCAGCTCCAAGACCCTCCGCTCCTCGTCACGGATCCCTGAGAGAGACAACATGGGCACCTCTGTTACCATGAAAAACAGGCAGGCAGGTGAGCGTGCAGGTGAGTACGTACCACGGACGTCCCGGGCGAACGCTTTGACCCATGCAAACATCTTGATGACCTTAATGTAGCTGAGGATCTCGTTCATCTTCTGCACCCGTCGGTCTGTGATGGCCACGCCCCTCCTCCTGAAGAACGCTGTCAGCCTGGAGCTGAACATCTGACCATAAACAGATCAATACATCTGATCAATGCACCTTTTAATACTCCTGATCAATACATCTGATCAGAAACAGATCAATACATCTGATCAGAAACAGATCAATACATCTGATCAATGCACTTGATCAGAAACAGATCAATACACCTGATCAATGCACCTGATCAGAAACAGATACAGTTTAAAATACATCTATTTGATGCACTCAGACACATCATCAGTGATGGAACCTGGGGTCATTGGGTGTTTCGGGTCTCGCAACATCATACACCCTCACATCGTCCACCACAGCCGGTGAAGGAGTCTGGGACACCTCTTATATAGCTTGTATGGCACTCCGCTTGGTCCAGGGGCTGAGCTGATCAATATATCTGATCAGAAACAGATCAATACATCTGATTGTTACTCCTGATTAATACACCTATTAAAACTCCTGATCAATACACCTATTAAAACTCCTGATCAATACTCCTGATCGATATTCCTGTTAAAAAACAGGTCAATACATCTGATCAATACATCTGTTTAGAAACAGATCAATACAACTGATCAATACATCTGATCAGAAACAGATCAATACATCTGGTCAATACATCTGATTGTTACTCCTGATCAATACACCTGTTAAATCTCCTGATACAATAATCCTGATCAATATTCCTGATCAGGTGGGAGGAAGGACAGAAAACGCTCATTTCCAAATGGGAACATTTTCAAAACACTCCATACCAGACTCCTTTAAAAAAATAAATGTTTTAAAAGCCCAACAGTGTGACAGTTTTCAGTCATTCTCTGTGTCTCTGCAGCGGGAACGACTTTGACGGCTCGTAGTTTGATACTTTTTAAACCTGCTTCATACAGACAACAGATGTGAAATCTTAACGACATTAATTCAAAGTGAGCATAATGACGTGTGACCCTCTGATCTACAGATTAATGTCACTGCATCACTGAGTGACTGAAGACAAACTAAAAACGTGAAGTTCTGCAGCCTGTCTAAGATTTATGGACGTTTGGCCTGGATGTCTCACAGAAGAAGAGACAGACAGGGACGGACGGGGACGGACCATGGTAGGGTAGAACAGGATGAAGACAGCTGATCCCAGCAGAGACGTTGGTCCCAGGATAAACAGGTTGTAGGCAACACCGAGGACGGCCACCAGGGGGCCTCCTGCCAACAGACTGCCCACTGCTGCAGCCTCAAACATCTTCTGACCGTCACTGGAGCACATGTTCACCAGCTGAGGACAGACGGGGACAGGGAGAGAGACAGGGACAGAGGGATGGACGGGGAGAGACGGGGACGGACAGGGACAGACGGACGGACAGTGATGGGGACAGCGGGACGGACAGGGAGAGAGAAGGAAGGACAGGGACAGACAGGGGCAAGGAGACCGAGGGACACACAGGGACAGGGAGACAAAGGGAAACACAGGGACAGACAGGAGAGAGACAGGGACAGAGAGGGACAGAGGGATGGGGGGAGAGAGGGACGGACAGGGACAGACAGGGACAGGGAGAGAGACAGGGACAGAGAGGGATGGACAGGGACAAGGAGAGAGAGAGGGACAGACAGGGAGAGAGAGGGATGGACAGACGGGGACACAGAGGGACGGACGGGGACAGAGAGAGAAAGGGACAGAGGGACGGACAGGGAGAGGTACAGGGAGACAGAGGGACAGGGATGGACAGGGACGGAGACAGACGGGGACAGAGGGACAGACAGGGAGAGAGAGGGACAGACAGGGACAGACAGGGATAGACAGGGACGGGGACAGACAGGGACAGATGGGGAATGAGGGACAGAGACAGGGATGGGGACAGGGATAGGGAGAGAGACAGGGAGAGAGAGGGACAGACAAAGACAGGGAGAGAGAGACAGATGATGACAGGGACAGACAGGGACAGGGAGGGAGAGGGACGGAAGGTGAACAGACAGAATATAAAATGAAATATGTTTTTTACCAGCATCATCAGAAAGAATAACAACAAACAAACAAACAGAGACGGAGACAGCACCTGTCCCACGGTCTTGTCCCGGACGCTGCGGAGCTTCAGGATCTTGCTGAAGGCCAGGCTGAGGACGGCCCCTCTCAGTCTGGACCCCGTCCTGTAGTTCAGGGCCCAGGTCAGAGCCAGAGACCAGGACCGCACCAGCTCCGTGGTCAGCAGACCCAGGACCAGCAGCAGCCCCGAGCCCAGATCAGGCTCCTCCTGCTGGGTGTACTCCAGGAGACGCTTCACCACGAACGCCTGGAGAACCACACCACTGGTTACACTGGGAACACTGGGCTGGGATCACTGGGAGGACTGAGAACACTGGGAGGACTGGGAGGACTGAGAACACTGGGTAGACTGGGGGGATTGGGAACACTGGGTAGATTGGGGGGACTGGGAGGACTGGGGGACTGAGAGGACTGGGGGGACTAAGAACACTGGGAATACTGGGAGGACTGGGGGGACTGGTGTAACTGGGTAGTCTGGTGTAACTGGGGCAGACTGTTCCTACTCACTGGCCCACTGAACCCTGCCAGCTGGGTGACGCTGAGGCAGAGGATAGACAGCAGGAGACGAGTCCGACAGAAGGACCAGACTGCCGAGGACAGAGACGCCGCGCCGCCCTTTGACCTCAGCTCGTCCTCCCACAGAGACGCCAACCTGAAGACAGACAGGTGTGTTTGACACGTCTCAGGTGTGTTACATCATCAAACAATTCATTAGCTCCTACCACCTCAGGCTGTTGGCATGGCAACCCTCCAGCCGTGACACGGGCCAGACATCGTCCAACAGGAGCCGTCCATTCCTGCGGGCGTGTACGACGAGAGGAGTCAGCCAATGAAACGTCATGAAGGAGAAAAGACCTGCGCTGTCCACTGGGTGTCCACACCTGAGGAGACACACACACCTGAAGACACACAATAGTTGGGACAGGTTGGTGCATTAGCTCCACTAACTTTCTGTGTAGCCTCTTTCATAGAGCCGTCCCGCTATATTGCTGTAAAGATCTGTGCCGTATTTTCTCCTCAGGGCATTCATAGTGATCCTGTGAAGGTGAAGTGATATTCTGTCCTTTCATAGTGCAGTCTGATGTCTGAACCAGGTGGAGGAGACAATAGTCAGAGCAGCAGCAGTGCTTACAGTAGCACAGTGCTAACAGGCTAACAGTTAGCTCTGTAGTACAGTGTGTATGTGTTACATTCCATTCGATGTCATTTAGCTGACACTTTTGTCCAAAGCAACTTACAATAAGTGATTCAACCTGATGGTAAGTGTGTTAAGTTAGCAACCTCCGTTTGTTTACAACAAGCACCGGACATTCTGTGGACAGTTAGCAATGGTGGCTGCAGTTGTTGTGCACAGTGATTGGATGACTGTTGGACCAGGTGGAGGTGTGTGTTAAATATTCCTCCTTGCTGGGATGTCCCATTCAAAGTGGTCCTGGTCCAACAGTTCTACCAATGTTCCTCTCTGTGACTCTGGAGGAACACTGGTGGATCATTGATCAGCATCCTGCTGCTGGAGTTCATAGTGGAGGAGAGATATTACATAGTGTGTGTGTGTGAGTGTGTGTGTGTGTGTGTGTGTGTGTTTCCTTGAACCTGAAAGAATTTAATGTTCAGTTTGATCATCAATAATCTGGAACCATCATGTTCCTCAGCTTTACCTGTCCGTGTTTTTAGCTCCGCCCTCCTCCAGCTCTTCACCATGGCAACCAGCTGATCTGTCGTCACACACACCCAACACACCCTGAACACACATACAAACACACATACACACAATTCATAAGTTAATAATCTGATATTATATAAAATAACATATCACATTTTTTTAGTATTTATACTTTTACTGCAGTATTTGTCTCGTCCAATCATCTTTCACTGACTTAACAGAGCTGTTTCCATGGTTACCATTAACACGTGTAATGGTTGTGTTCCACAGTTTTGGGGCCGCCACAGAGAAGGCTCTGTCCCCACGAGTACAGAGTCTGGACCGCGGTACGACCAGGAGCAGCTGGTTAGACAACCTAAGTGCTCTGGAAGTACTGTGGGGTTTTAAAAGCTCTTATAAATAAGACGGTGCCAGACCATTTAAGCTGGATCCTAAAATTTACAGGTAGCCAGTGCAAAGATGCAAGGATGGGGGTTATGTGATCACACCGTTTCTTTCCAGTCAGCAGGCGGGCGGCTGCATTTTGGACAACCTGTAAGCGGCGCACTGCTGACTGGTCAAGACCAACAAACAAAGAGTTACAGTAGTCTAAGCGTGATGTGATGAACGTGTGGATGACTCGCTCAAAGTCATTCGTGGGGAGATAAGCCTTTACTTTAGACTGGAAGAAGCTAGTTTTGACTGTGGAGCTTATCTGTTTATTAAATTTGAAGTCAGAGTGCAGAATAACCCCAAGATTTCTTGCAGAGGGTTGATACAGAGTTTCAAGGCTACCAATGGCGCTGTCATAGCCATCTAAAATATTTTGTTGGCCAAATAAAATGATCTCAGTCTTGTTTTTGTTTATTGACAGAAAGTTTGCTTCCATCCATGACTGGGTGTCTTTCAGGCAGTCTAATAAGACCTGCACAGAGGATGGGTTATTAATTTATAGCGGTAAATATATTTGTACATCGTCCGCATAGCAATGAAATGAGACATTATACTTTTTAAATATAGATCCCAATGGCAACATGTAAATAGAAAAGAGGAGGGGGCCCAAAATGGAACCCTGAGGCACCCCACAGCGCAGGGGGGAAGAGTCTGAGGAAAACTGGCCCAGCTGCACAGAGAAGCTCCTATCTGACAGGTAGGACTCAAACCATTTAAGAGTGGTGCCTTTGATGCCGACACAGGTGCTTAGTCGAGACAGGAGAATGTTGTGATCAACTGTGTCAAAGGCAGCTGTCAGATCCAGAAGGACCAGGACCGCAAGGTTACCAGAGTCCACTGTTAAAAGAAGGTCATTTAAAACTCTTAAAAGCGCCGTTTCTGTGCTATGGCGTGACTTAAAACCAGACTGGAAATTCTCAGAGATGCCATTAAAATCAATAAAAGACTGCAGCTGTTCATTGACCACCTTCTCCAAAACCTTAGAAAGAAATGGGAGTTTAGAGATGGGCCTAAAATTTGATAAAACTGAGGGATCTAGATTATGTTTTTTGAGGAGGGGCTGGACCACAGCATGTTTAAAGGCAGCTGGGAAACATCCAGACATCAAAGATAAATAAATCAGATCTGTAACACAGGGCCCAATAACATTAAAAACATTCTTCAAGAGACGGGGAGGAATGCTGTCAAGAGGACAATAAGAAGGCCTGAGACGGTGGACAACATCAGTTAGCTCTGAGACAGACACTTGCTGAAATGTGTCAAAAACTGCAGGGATAGTGGGAGACACAGCAGGATCTACTGCAGTTGGCAAAAGGAAGGATTTAGAGAGAGAGAGAGAGACTAACTGAGCATGTGCAGAGATCACATTTTGCTCACACACATCCATTCACATGGCCTCGGCCAGTCAGAAGCCCCGGAGCCCCCTGAAGGCCTCAGCCAATCAGTGGCCTGTGCTGCAGCAGGGGGCGGTGATTCATTATGTAAACAAAGAGCTTTATTACTGTAAATTTATTCTCATGTTTTAATCATGTTTAGATTATTTTTAATTTCTTGTTATCAGATTTTTAGAGAACAGAACATTACCTGATATTGGACAAACAATAGTAATAATAATAATAATTTGCAACAAAGCAGATATAATTTACATATTGAATCATAAATATTTAGTTAATAATTCACAGATATTATTCAGTTATTTAATCAAAGATATTCAGTTACTTCATTATATATATAATTATATTATATATAATATATAATTATATTATATATATAAATCGTAGATTTTTTTAGTTATTAAATCGTTGATGTTCCAGCAGCGTTACGTGCTGCATTCAGGTTCAGTTGGAAACCTGACACACTCATCATGTGAAACGTTTTACTGCAGCAGAACTAACTTTATTTTGGCGGTGCGTCCCAGCTCATTCTACATCTGTGGAACCAATCAGATCCCAGAGGTTCCCAACCTGAGGCCCCCTCCCCGCCTCACCTGCCAGCGCTGCAGCAGGTTGACATCTGACCCCGGCGGTAGTGGCGACGGTGGTGGAGACTCCGGATCGCTCCGTCCAAAGTCATAATCTCTCATCTTCTGTCAGACCACATGGAGCCGTGACCTCTGACCCCCGACAGAAAGCTGCTGACCACCAAACAGCAATAAGGTTTAAGGGCTTCACTGCACCAACAATAACAACAACAACAACATTAACACTGTCATGAACCGGCTCATAGATCATCAGCATGTGATTGAGACTGGATTGATTGATTGATTGATTGATTGATTGATTGATTGATTGATTGATTGATTGATTGATTGATTGATTGATTGATTGATTGATTGATTGATTGATTTTATTTGACCATTCTTGATATAAAAATATGAAACAGCAACCTGTGCCATACGCTATATAAATAAATAAAATAGTGAGGGAGACCACAATAAAGCCCTAAGGCTTATTTCCATTGTGGTCCCTATAGGGCAGGAGACAGAGGCAAGTAGCAGCATATCATACATACATCAAACATGTAGCATTCATACATACATACATACATACATACATACATACGTACATCATTCATAAGCCACATAAAAACATAAATTACAGTTTCAAATATACATACATACATACATACGTACATCATTCATAAGCCACATAAAAACATAAATTACAGTTTCAAATATACATGACAAATACAAATTGCCAACAGTCTAAGATTGGTGTCTAAACCATTTTTTTCAAGTTTAAAACTGCATATGCTTCTGACTGATTTGAATGGTCCGGGTGGGACCGGGTCGACCCGGGTGCCAAATAAGATAAGATAAACAACGTAAAAGTACTTCAGAAGCGGGCAGCAGCACCGGGGATACCCGGCGCTGTGTATAACATGTGGTCAGATAGCCTACCCAAACGTCAGGCTCACCCGCCGGCATTAGTTATGATTATAATTAATAATCAATAATAATTATGTTAATGTGAACCATGCATGGTTCAGAGAACAGTAGCATATACTAGTGTATGATGATTTCTTTTTTATGCTTGATAATAAGTACTTATTAATACGGGACTTTTATTTTGACGGAACTTTTATTTTCCCGCTTCCGATGTGTCCGACGTCATATCAATAAATGAGAAAGGAAAAAAGGAATTTGCAAAAACCAAATAACGGCCGTTTCATTTTGTTTTTTTGGTTATTTTGTTTTTTGATGCTGATAGCAAAATCCGTTTTCCGTTTTTGGTTTAAAAAGAAAAAAGGAAAAGGGGGCACTGTTTCCAGGTTTTCATATTTTCGTTTAGACAGAAAAAGGAATTATACTATGGCACCCGGACCCTTTACCCATGTTCGTCTTAACTCTAGGTCAGGGGTGTCAAACTCAAATACACAATGGGCCAAAATTTAAAACTTGAATAAAATCGTGGGCCAACATTGAACAAATAAACCTTTTAATATATACCAAACATGTTTTGCTTTAACATTAAATATGGAACCAGCAACGCTTATAAACATACAATATATAAGAAAATAGTGCAGACATGCAAAATCAAATTTCAAGTAAAAAACAGATCAATGTCATTAATTTATTAAATAAAAATTAAATAAAAATTGTATGCCTCTTTTCTATTTGCATCCTTCTGATTTAAATATCAAAATAAAGTTTTTCAACAGGTAAATACATTTAAAAATAAAATAACAATAATAAATCTAGTATTAGCGGTAAATGCGCCGTATAATACCGGCGGGTCAGCTTTTATAGTACAATAATAATATAATAATTTGGTATTGCCTCGCGGGCCACATAAAATTACACTGCGGGCCAGAGTTTGACACCCCTGCTCTCGGTGGTACAAAATCTGTTACACTTCCCCTAGTGGAATAACAGTGAACTTCATTTACTCTATTTAAATATTTTTTTAAATAATTGGGTACCTCCCCATAAACACACCTATGTACCATACATAACTGCAACTGAGATACACGATCCTCCACCTTCAACCATCCCACCTTATCAAAGTGGGATGATTCAAGGTGGGTTCTCATGGGGAGGTCCAAAACAAGTCTGATTAACTTGTTTTGTGAGGTCTGTCGCCTATGCTTCAAATTCATTGTGACGCCATTATACCATGAGCCACATGCATAATCAAAATACGGCTGAATTATAGTGGAGCGGCTAAGTGCTAATTTTTGCCAGAATCTTTCAGTTTATGATACAAGCGTGAAAATTGGCATGAACACTCTCCATGGGTCACTTAAAAAGAAAATTGTCCGAGACATTTGAAATTTTAAGATGGCGGCCATTTTTCAAGATGGCCGGCACCTAAGTGGAGCAGTTAAGTGATATAATGGTTTATTTGGTGATACAAGCATAAAAATTGGCATGAGCAGTCTCTGTTGGTCACTTGACAATGACCCACCCACAGTTATTTGAATTTCCAAGATGGCGGCCATTTTTCAAGATGGCCGACACCTTAGTGGAGCAGTTAAGTGATATAATGGTTTATTTGGTGATACAAGGATACAAATTGGCATGAGCAGTATCTGTGGGTCACTTGACAATAACCCACCCACAGTTACTTGAAATTCCAAGATGGCGGCCATTTTTCATGATGGCCGACACCTTAGTGGAGCAATTAAATTATATAATGGTTTATTTGGTGATACAAGCATAAAAATTGGCATGAGTAGTTTCCATGGGTCACTTGACAATAAGCCACCCACAGTTACTTGGGTTGACAAAAAAACACTCCCAGCCACTTGAAATTTCTATTTTCAAGATGGCCTCCCCCTGGATCCTCAAAAGATGAATTTTCTCATAGAAATGTATTGGGTTTTAGATTATTCTGGAAAACAAGTTTTAACACATAATAATACAGTTGTGTTGATTTGTTGATCATAGACAGACAAGAGTGAGTATCTGCACTACCAGGGCACACTGGTGATATATGACTGCTGTTAAACTCAGAGTGGGGTTCAATGTCAGCCAATTGTAAAGTTAGTCAAGGAAGAGACGACAACTCTCTGAGTAGTTTTAGTTAACCGGGTGGTGTACAGACCGTACAGGGTGAAAATGGTATTGGATGAACGATCGGACTATGTGTAGGGTTAAGGCATGAACTTAGTTGTATCCCATACATCAAAGTGCTTATTAAAAGGTGGTAAAAGGCTAAACCCTTGGCCTCTGCCTTTGAATTTGCTGCAGACATTGCAGAAGCCATCACAACAGTTGAGAAAACAAACAGCAGGACACCAAGATCATACTGGTTATGATACCATTGCAAGAAATGTTCCATTATTTCATAAAATAAATGCTCTGCCTATCTTACCTAGTCCAACCCGACTAGATGAAGGTGATGGCATAGAAAGCACATTGACAAGAAACAGAGCAAAATATCATTCAAGCTGTAAACTTATGTTCAACAACACACAGCTGGAAAGGGCACAAAAAAGGCATCTACTGCTGCTAAAGACACTGAAGATACCAAAGATATCCATGTCAAGAGGTCAAGAAGATCCCAGACTTCTTATGAGGCTGGATATGTGTGGGGACAGGCATTGAAGAGAGACATCCACAAATGCCGAGCCCGTCCGACTGGGGATGGGTTAAACAGGACAAAGAGTGGAAAGTCTTCTGGACTCCACTTCCACCTATTGCGGAGAGTTGTTGACAAAAGTTGACAAAATGTGGGTGCACCAAGGCTTGTACTGGAAAGTGTAAGTGCTACAGATATGGACTCAGTTGCCCCTACTAGAACTTATTTGCTTGTTTCTTTTGCCAGTGTTATTCCTTGTTGTCCTTTGTGTTTTCAAGTGTAGGCCTATGGCTCGGCTTCCCCTCGCCACATCGGCGCATTATGTTCTATTTTGTCACCAGCCTATTACTGTGACATGTTCAGTTTTTATTTTGTAACATTGCTTTCACATTTTCAGTTTAGTTCCCTAGTATAGTTTCAGATACTGTTTGTCATGGTTCCATGTCAGCCAGAGCTGCTGTTGCCTCTGGATCTGTCATTATTGCCATTCAGTATTAACCATTGCTCAATTATTATTTTGGAGCACGTCCGTTCAGCACCACAACTGTGTTTCCCCACCCCTTAGTATTTATTTGGCATGTTTAATGGCAGTAGTAATGGTTAGTTTTTAAAAAAAGTAAATTAAAAAAGTATTTAAAAAAGCCCTCATGGTAAGGGAGCATGTGTACCTCGGTGAACCCGGAGAGCTACGCCGGTGGGAGGGAACTCCTGTCAGGTTTTACCAAACTGGACAGGTCGTAGGCAAGGAGTCAGACAAAGCACAGTCAAACAACCTCTCTTGAGGAACCCAATACATTTCTATGAGAAAATTCATAATTTAAAGGTCCACATGGCAGGCGGCAGTCATCCTGAAGTGCCGCCTTGAAATTTCAAGGAGCTGTGGCTGGCTTATTGTCAAGTGACCCACAGATACTGCTCATGCCAGTTTTTATGCGTGTATCACCCAATAAACCATTATATCATTCAATTGCTCCACTAAGGTGTCGGCCATCTTGAAAAATGGCCGCCATCTTGGAATTTCAAGTAACTGTGGGTGGGTTATTGTGAAGTGACCCACAGATACTGCTCATGCCAATTTTTTATGCTTGTATCACCAAATAAACAATTATATATTTTAATTGCGCCACTAAGGTGTTGGCCATCTTGAAAAATGGCCGCCATCTTAAAATCTTAAATGTCTCTGACAATTTTCTTGTCAGGTGACCCATGGAGAGTGTTCATGTCAATTTTCACGCTTGTATCATAAACTGAAAGATTATATCATTTAGCCGCTCCACTATTAAGGCTCCTGCCAAAATTAACCATTGTTTTTCTATCCAGAAAATTTGAAATTCTGGCCAGAAAACGGACCCTATGGTTTATTTTGGTGATTGCCTTCTGTGCCTGACCTATGCCACTTAAGTTGCAGTCTAACACACAGCCAAGGTAACTGACTGATTCCTTGGCTGTAATTTCAGAATCTCCAACTAGGGCTTCAAAACTGGAGCCTTTTTTCAATCTCATCTTTGATCCAAAAATAATGGATTCTGTTTTTCCTACATGAAGTGATAACCTGTTGTCAGTCATCCACCTGCTAACATTTAGAAGTTCTGCAAGTGTTTGTTCAATAATGTTTTTATCCTCATAAGAAACTACCAGCGCAGAATCATCTGCATATAAAAAAAGATGAGATGACAGACAGCCTTTAAATCATTAATATATAAAAGAAAGAGAAGTGGCCCCAAAACACTCCCTTGACGAACGCCACAGTCAATGCCTAGAGGTTGAGACATTGTACCCCCAATGTCCACCACTTGCATTCTTTTCCCCAAATAGGGGCCCACCCATTTCACTGCTAATTCACCAAAACAAATAACTTCAACTGTCAACTGCGTAAAATGCCCAGTATGTATCAGTAGAGTGAGATTTCTGGAAACCAGACTGGATTTCATAAAGTACGTTTTTTGTGATGAAAGGTAATTGTCAATTTGTTCAAAAATGATTTTTTCAATTAACTTTGACAGACTACTGAGAATGGAGACCGGTCTATAATTGCCCGGGTCCTGTTTACCCCCTTTTTTATATAGAGGGATCACTCTGGCAATCTTGAGATCATTTGGAAACTGCCCTTGTTCTATAGACCTATTTACAATGTGAGTGATGGACGGGGTAATGATCTCAGCAGCATCCCTTAAGAATCTGGATGGAATGGCATCTAATCCTGTGGTTTTAGAACCATCAAGCCTTTGGAGCTTCTCCAGAACCAGTGCCTCAGACAGTTTTCCGAAAAAGAAGCTCCTGGGCTGAACCCCTAACTGAGAGTAATAGTCCTGTTTCCCCATATTGACCAGTCTGGCCCGGTAGCTTTCCTACTAACTCTCTGGCAACAGCTGAAAAATATTAATTAAAGCCAGCTGCAACTATCCCCTTATCTGAAGTAGTTGTATTGCCAAGATCTAGAGTGATGTTGGAGTTTTTGGTTTTCATCCTTTTGCTATAGCCAAGCTGCTTGAGGGACTTCCATAGCTTTCCTGAGTCATTTCTATATTCTGCTATTTTCTCATTAAAGTATGCCTTTTTAGTATTAACCACTAATCTGTTGACTTCATTTCTTGTCTTTTTATACTCAGCCCAACTTTGCTCATCCTTCTGTGCCCTGAATTTATCATACTTCCTATTTCTTGCCCGTATTGCCTCAAGGATGTCATCATTTACCCAAGGTTCTGTCCTCTGTTTTATTCTAATTTCTTTATATGGGGCTATATTATCAACCACTTCTAAAAACATACGTTTAAATGAGTACCATGCTTCATTCACATCTTTACATTGCAATACATTAAACCAATCCATTTGTTTCAAACTTTCATTGAATGTTTCTTTGTTATACCTTTTCATCGACCGGGTTCTAATTGAAGATTGACAATTAAGCACTGCTTTCTTGGACTTTCTAGTACATAAAACAATAGAATGGTCACTCACACCACAATTAATAACCCCACTCTGTGTTATTCTAGACTTATCTGATACTAGGACAAGGTCAATCCTGGTTTGGGTGTTGGAACACACATGTGTAGGTTCATTAATCAGCTGATATAAATGCACATCGTGTTTCTGAATATCAGTGTTAAAACCTCCCATCATGATAACTTCAGATTTAATCGAGTCCAACCTCTTTGTGCAGAGTTCTTCTAAAAGTTCATAAAACTGTGTTTGATCAGGCGGCCTGTAACAAGCATCGATTCAGGTGTTACTTCTCCTGACACTCCTCCAGCCTCTGCAGATTGGAGGAGTGTCATGACCTGTGGCGCCTCCTACCCAGGAAGAGAAACGCAACATGCAACAACACACAGAGGGGGAGGGGGAACCGAACTGCTACTGTACTGCTTTACGGTCAAACAGCATTTTCATTTTCTTTTGAGATTTTTTTCAACCTTTGTTTTGTCATTTGCCCCAACATATACAGTCTATGCCTAAAGCCATTCACATAGTCAATCAAATTCTGCAGCGGACAAGCTTCAATGAAAGCAGCGACATCCCCTTCCAATCTGGGCCAAAAGAAATGCTGCAAGACTCGATGGCAAGTTCCATGACCAGCCCCATGCCCAGCCACATCATCATGGGAGGCTTTCATGACAAACTCTCTAAATTTCTCAGGCACCACAATCATTTTCCCCACAAAATCTTCACCCTGCGCAGAACATTTACGTACCAGCACACCACTCTGTAAGTACCCCTGAGCTGCAGTTTCCATGTCTACCACCGGAGACACCAGATCAGCCGAGGGATCCATTTCTTGTTCCCTAACAAGGTCAATACAAGAGATGGATTTCAGAGGCTCGGGTATGACTGCAATTTTTTCCTCAGCCTTCGAGTGTTGACCATAGGTGTTGACCAGGTTGGTCTCTTACCCGCCTCATTGCTCGTGTTACTACATAAACTTGAAACAGCTCAGCCTCAGGGTCCAACTCTGTCTTCATAGCCTGAAGTCAGGGGTTGATGACCCCCTGTGTTGTTGCATGTTGTGTTTCTCTTCCTGTGTAGGAGGGGCCACAGGTCATTACATTACATTACAGTGTCAGGAGAAGTAACACCTGAATCCAGTCTCAATCAGTGCTGAGGCTATATAGAAGAGCTCAGTTCTCCTCAGTTCTCTCTCTCTCTCCTACACAGCCACCACCTTTGTTTTGTTTAGTTGGTTTTGTTTTGTTTGTTAGTTACTTTCAGCTTATACACCTGCATTTCATCACATTGCATGCATGCACACACTTCACCACTGATATACTGATTCACATAATTAAGCTTCTTTGTGTTATTTTCATTTAATCAAAACAACATAATTTCCTTTTAAATTTAATACGTGTGTGGTCTCCCTTGTTTTGTCATGATCTATGAGCCGGTTCTATGAGTCGGTTCTGAGGCTTTTATTCTGAAGGGCTTCACTGCACCACCACCACCACCACCACCAACAACAACATGAACACTAATATTCTAATATTAGTGGAACAGAATAAACCAGAAACAAACTCAGATATTACAGAAATATTAAAACTTTGTAATATTTACATTGACATAGTATTTTATTAGAGTACTTGTACTGCATAATGATTAATGATGATTTTACTGTAATACTGCAAATAAAAAATATAAAAATACTGCAGAGAACCAGCTGAAATACTGCAGTACTGCATGAAGAATATTGTAGTGTTACTACAGAAAAATAAGTTTAAATCACAGTATTATAGAAACACATGAAACAGTACTACGGGATACTACAAGTACACTAAATACTATGAATACTATAAATACTACGAGTACACTATAAGTATTATAATACTATAAATACTATAAATACTTCGAGAACACGAGAAATACTATAATAGTATAAATACCATAAATACTGAGTACACTAGAAATACTACGAGCACACTATGAATACTACACTAACAGTATTAGTAGAATACTTCATGCACTGACAGTAATACCTTAAAAATACACACAAATACTGCAGTATTTCTATTTAAAGTACTGTGATTGTGTCAGAATACTAGCATAGATTAAATACTGTAGTATTACTGTAATACTGTGAGAGGAGTACTACAGCGGTCACAGAAATAATGCAGTAAGAAGCACTATAGTGGTTTCATTCCAGAAAAACACAAAAACTCTCCAGAATAAAAGGATGCGCCCTTCAGAATAAAAGCCTGTGATGTTATGAAACCGTCCTCGCGCTCCGAACGTTAAAACGAAAGTGAGAATGTAAACAGAGATCAGCTGACGGACCTGACCGCCACCTGTCCGCGTGTCTCACCTGTCCGCGTGTCTCCGTCCTGCCTGTTCTCCTTCAGGTCCGCAGTAAACAGTAAACACCTCTGAGCTGCGGACAGAGAGCAGCGGCGCGGGGCATCACGGGAACTGGAGTCCCTGCGATGACGTCTGTGTGACAGCTTCATCAGCCCTGCGCTCTGACTGTCAGGCTGCAGCAGGAACACGAAGGATGCTTTTCTCCTTAAATCTGAGCTGATTTTTCTTCTGTTGTACCTAAAATGATTACTGCCGCTGCCCATCAGACAGGCCTCCTCACGGTCTTATTTTAAATCCCACCTGTTCTTTGGCTTTGAACACCACGTAGTGTTGATTTTATGTGTATACATGCATATTTTATTTTGTGCGGGCAGTACATTTTATTTAAATGTATTTTATTGTTCACTTCATCTCTTTTTATTGTGTTATTTATTGTTGTGCAGCATTTTGGAAACCTCGTGTTTGCCAATATTGTGCTATTTAAATAAAGTGGATTGGATGATTTATGCTTTTTTTCCCCCCATACAGCACCAGAAATAAAAGATACAATACCATGGAGCCAAACTAATGAAAATAATTAAACTTAAATAAATTCAAAAACTAGATTAGTTAATTTAACATGATTTATTCACTTTTAAAGGAATTAAGGGGCCATTATTACATTATTGCTACATGTTGGACTGCTCTGATTCTGTTACTTCAGATTCAATTAAAGTAAATTTATTTTGTAGTATTAACATTTGTTTAAATCCAGCGTCTCAACTCAGATGATCCACAGGATCCATCCCATAATATCAGAGCAGCCAACAGTTGTATCTCAATAAATTAAGTTATAGAAAACTTAATTTATGTCAGTAATTTAACTCAAAAAGTAAAACACATTATATAGATCCATTACACACAGAATATTTCATGTCTTAATTTAATTTCTTCAAATTATGGCTTACATTTAATGAAGACCTAAAATTCAGTCTAAAAAAAATGTGATTACAAACAACCAATTTAAAAAAGTGTTTAATATGGAAATGTTGGCCTCTAAACAGTAGCTTAATCCATCTGTCTCAATACTTGGAGACATTTGACTTGTACTGGAAATGGACTTTACATCATATTCTAATGTATTGAGATGATCCGGTTATATGAAAATAATTCCTGTTGGTTGCATTTAGTGCAGCTTGTTGTGCCTGACAGGTTCACCTCAGGGATCAAACACTCTCCCAGAATGCTTTGCGGTCAAAGACAGAAACTGATTAAGTCTCTTACTGTGAATTTGTCAGCTGTTTGACTTTATGAATTTTTAAACAGATTGATCACTGGTTGATGATTGGTTATTGCTGTGATCTGTGGATCTGTTGCGAGTGAATTTATGAAACATTAAACCCTGAGTGATTATTGATGTGTGGATGTGTTGTGAGTGAATCAGTGAATAACGAGTCGTTGAGCAGCGTTGATCAGTTTTTATTGTTTCTGTACAAACAAAGAATCTGCAGCTCGTTTCCTCTCAGACTCGAGACGGATACAGCATCTGAAACACAGGAAGTCACACCGTCAAAATAAAGCTCTGACTGTAGCTGTATCCCAAAGTCAAGGAAGGATCCTCAAACGGCTGGGTTTGAAGGATACTACATCGACATGTGCCGAATCCAGGATCCTCCATAGGACAGAGTCCCCTTTTGCCCAAATCCCAAGGATGCTTGTGTGTATCCTCCGTGCGCCCCGAATACCCATAAAGCCTTGCGCACCCCCGTCTACAGGCAGTTTTAAAAATGTCGAGCGAAGGAACAGCGACCATCTATTTTGTGGCTTTTACTTGCTAAATCGTGGAGATTCAACCTTAAATCGTCTTCTTCGATTTTCACTAATATGGGGCAGAGTGGTTTAGAAATTGCGGCACTGAATTTAAGCAGGACGTCCTGTTACGCAATGACCCACAGCTGCACACTCTGAAGGCTGTTCCATTTGTGCGTTAGACCAGTGAAAAGGACTCTAGCCTCGCTTCTGGAGGACCCGACTCCGAAGGAAGGATCCTTGACATTGGGATACAGCCAGGATGTCACACCTTCGCAATAAAACGGAGCAGTTCAACAGATAACTCCCACAATGCAACACACATTAAATTAGCAGATATTATAAGTTAAAGTTAAACATCTTTAACTATAAATGCAGGAGAGGAGCAGAGTATAAAAACAAACTCAAAGATCTTTAATAACGACCTTGTGGGAATACAAACAGTTATATGAAGAAATAAATCACTAAATATATAAGTGAATGGAGAAATAAATGCAATAAATTGGAAATTCTATGTTTTAACATTTATTTTACAACTTTTTTTTTTAGGTATTTCTTATGTATTTATACATTTTGACAGTTAGGTAACAAGTCTCACAGAAATTAAATAAATGTGGACATTTACAGATAAATGTGGAAATAAACTAATTTTAATGTAGAATAAACAGAATATCTTTATATTATTTCCATTTATTTTATGAATGTATCCATTTATAAATTCATTAACTTCTGCTTGTCATTTTTCGTCCTTCAAACAGATGACAAGTAAATCAACATACATTGAACAAAAATATAAACGAAAATTTTTTTGCTGCCATTTTTCATTAGCTGAACTCAAAGATCTAAAACTCAATCAAAATCACTATTTATCCCCAAGGGGAAATCCAGTTAGTTTGGTAACTCCGTCCTGCAACGGAGAGAGGGGAACAGTCCACTGCTGTTTTTTGGTCCATAAAGGTTTTGTGTAGCGGATACCATACCATTACCATTTCTCTCAAACATTGTTAACAAATCTGTCTGCATTTGTGATAGTGAGCCGAGATAATCCATCCCACCTTACAGGTGTGGCATATCAAGATGCTGATTACACAGCATGATTATTGCATGTTTTGCATTTATATTTGTTATATTTTTAGATATTTTGTAGATACTGTTGATGAAAGTCTGTCAAACAGATTCAGTGTTTATTTTAAAAAAAATATTTTCAGCTGTTTATCTGCAAGCAGACACCCTGTTGAATCAGACTCCATAAATAAAAGCAGTGATTTTAGCTGCCTCCGTCTGTTAACACCAGCAGACCTGCAGCTGCTTTTTATTAATTCAGGTGTACCTGGTGACACGTCTAAACTACTACAACACAACGAGTAAGTTTGGTAGATTAGTGTGAACTCTGAGGTGACCGACAGTCCTTGAACTCACCACTCTGATTCTGTGTCCGATGGCTTTAGCCGGCAGGTTGCTGCTGAACTTGGCTCTGACCATCCCGCTGCTGCCATGGGCCCGGGTCACCTTCCCCCAGATCACACGGGTCTTATTGGGCTTCCCGCCCGGCGTCACCGTGTTCCTGCAGACACAACACAGGGCTCATTAACCCACACACACCGGGGAGTTTAATATAGGCTGCAGGACAGGCCAGCCGGGTGAAGTCATGATACAGTCAACTTCTATCCACAGAGAAAACATTTATACAATAAAACACAATCTAATGATAATTACGATCAATAAGTAACATTTTAACTAGAGTCAGCTCAGACCAGACTAGTGTCACATTTTAACGTTATAACAGTATAAAACCGTTTACAGTTCTTGTGATCAGGTGAGTGTTTCTGGGTGTAACATGCAGGTGAGGTCTCTTACTTCTTGGCCTTGTAGACGTACGCGCAGCGTTTGCCGAGGTAGAAGTCGACCTCGTCTCTGCTGTAGCATCCCTCCAGCTTCAGGAGAGCCGTGTGTTCACGCTGGTTCCTCAGACCGCGTTTATAACCGGTGAAGATAGCCTTACTCCACAGTCTGACCAATCAAACAGAGACAGAGTTACTCCAGTCTGACCAATCGCAGAGACATGTAGGCCTGTCACGATTTTTAGGATATATTTTCCCAGAATCTATCACAATAAACGATAGTATCGTATCAGTGTTGCTTCAGTTTTATAATATTAGAGCATAATAAGTACATTTAACACAGCAATTAATTTTTAAATCTGGAGAATGTTAAACATTGGAATTGAAATGTGGAAAAGAATTAAAATATCCTAGATAAATAAAACAAATAAACTACAACCAAAACAAACAAAATAGACTTTCAGGCTGTTAACAAAACATTGCAATGAGATCATCATTATGTTTTATATTATTTTACTATTAAAACAGCTGGAATGGCTGCGTGGGAAATATAGAGTTTTGCCCGTCAAACACCTGCGATTTTACTTTAAACAAAAAAGAACAAAAAGTCACATGTAAAACGAGAATTATTGAGTCCAGAAAAAAAGCTATTGTGTCCATTTTTATATTTTGAACGATAACTCAATATAACTATTATAGTAATTATTGTGACAGGCCTACACAGACATGTGAAGACAGAACTGGACTTATGTGAGAGAGACAGATGCTGGTCTTTACCTTCCAGGCATGGTTAGTCTTCTCCAGGTGAGTCCACCTGTAAACAGAGCCACATTGACACATCAGCAGACTCGCATTGTGTGATATGGCAAGTATTGATATTATACTGAGATTTAACTGTTTTACTGCATTTTGTGTCCACAAAATTAAATCAAGAATTGTTTTGTCCAATTAGAAAATTCTCAGTGTATTCATCTCACTTTAGTCTTTTTCTTTGTCCACAATGAGTCAAACCCACAGACTGACCAACAAACTATTCAGTTAAACTGAACTGAACTCAAACATGAACAACTGCTACATTTGATCAAACTTTCACCAACAAGCTCCACTGCTAAATATGTTTCTGAATCAAAACAGGAAGACAAACTCGGCAGCGTTATTGCAACAACTTCCCAACACGATATCCTGACACATGGTGCCAATAGATTGCTTACATCTTCTAGTTTCATATACCAAGACATAACTAAGAGTGAGCCTGCTATGGTGAAGATGCTGCCGGCCGACGGAACGCTAAATATCGATACTTGGCGGCCATGAATCCATATATCACCACACAAAATACCATGAAACTATGCTATATTGATTCCCCCCCCGCCTCTACTACAGAGACACTGAGATAACAGCTGATCAGGTACAGTGAGCTGGACCAGGTCTATAGTGGATCAGAAACCAGAACAGAAAGTCCAGCTCAGTTCAGACCAGACTTCAGTCACAACTTTAACGTTTTAGCAGTCTTAAGATTTACAGTTAACCCTTCCTGATCCAGGTGAGTGTCCTAAAAGCAGGTAATCAGTGTCTTTACTACACACGAGGTCTCAGCCTCGTCAGTTATCACCTGCACAGTTAAATAATGCAGCAGGCTAACAGCTAGGAACCACAGAACCTTAGAGACATATTTAAACACAACACCCCCAACACAGACACTGACCGCGACCAGTTTAACTGCAACACCCGAGCTGCAAGTCTCATGGAGCCACTAACATGTAAACACTGGGAGCTAACACCTAACAGGCAGCATGCTAACATGTTGGAGCTGCAGAACTTTAAAGAGACACACACAATCACAACACTTGCTCCAACACACAGAGACTCAATCCAACCAGCGACCAGTCTAACCGCAACACCTCAGTCACAAGCAGGAGCTAGCATGCTAACGGTAGCTCACTGAACCGGCAAGTACCCGCGAAACAACAGGTTCAAACCCCGCCACGTTTACGACTCCACCGGCACACCGACCGAGTCTCCCCGGGCCTGGAACCGCTCGACCAGGGGACACCGAGTCGTCTCGGGCTGAGTGGCTCCAGGTGCTAACCCTCCCCTAACCCCGCTAGCTCCATTAACCCAGCTAGCTCCATCCTAATTAAATCTCCGCCATCACGACCTCCTGCTCCGCCGTTCCGGGGCCGGAGCTCCAGGGGGAACCTGGTCTGGAGCCTCCGCTGATTATCGGACAGATAAACTCTGTTTTAAAGGTTTTATTAAGAGTTTTTTTGTCGGACATGTTGAATCTCTTACCGTCACTGAGGAGAAAGATGGAGGAAAAGGAAGTGCGAAAGGAATGCTGGGAAATTATGGTGAACAGAGGTGACCGCGGAGCTGCCTGATTAAAAAGATTACTAAGAGTTTATTTATTTTAATTTAATTCAGAAAAAAAAAGTATATTAGTTACAGTTTAATTTATCTCAGTTTGATATGTTATTTTATTGGGTTTTTATTTTATCAAGAAGACATTTTAACCTGATTTATTTTTAATTATTTTATTGTTTTTTATTTTTCTAAGGATATATATACATTTATAAGATATTTTTATATATATCTTTGTTTTGTATTTGGAATAATTTTGTTTTGTAATCAATATTTTGTGCTAACTTTATTTTTCAGTAAATTTTGTTTTTATTATAAAACACTTGAAGCTACATAAATAAATTATATATATATATATATATGCTACATAAATAAATTATATATATATATGCTACATAAATAAATTATATATATATATATATATATATATTTAATTATTAGAATATATTGTCTCCAATTTGCAATAATTAGAAGTACTTTCAGTACTGTCAGGAAAACAAAAAATATACATAAATAATAAAAGCCAAATAGCAGAAATCTATATATAGAATGTATGTATGTCTTATTTTTATATCTTTTATTCTGTCTTCTATATCTTAGTTATGTATGACTCCTAATTTTATATCAAATTAACTTAAAACAATATATATTGTTTCTGTTTGTACTGTATTTATTAAATCTCTATTTATATAACTTGTTTATGAAAGTTATTAATTTCATGTCTTCAGTCATTGCTGCTGTCAATTCTGACTTTTGTTATATTTAAAAAAAATGTTTTTTGCCTTTTACAGAAATAAGGAAAATACATTAATTTAAAACTAAATAAATGTTTAATGAATTAGTGAATAAATTCAAAATTATCAATTATTACATTAAAATGATTACATTAATAAATAAAATTGAAAATAAGTAAAGTAATACAAATTAAATTAAAAAAATCAAAATGAATTCCTGTATATTATAATAATAATAATAATAATAATTTAGAGTAAAGAAAATAAAAAGAAAAGAGTCAAATTAAAATATTTATTTAAAGCACTTAAACTTAACTCTCATACAGACAAAGTGTTCAAATCTTTTATACAGTTTCAGCAAAAAATAACACAAAGTGAAAAAATGGAAAACTTAAAAACTGTGAAAGTCTGTTCGTCCTCCAGAGAAACGGTGGAATGTCCTGAACCCACACGGTCGTCATGTGACCTGCGCCTCCACCGCCACCGCGTCACATGACCCGCCGCCACCACATCACCGCCACAGGAGAAACCCACAAAGGGAAACATAAACTTCTGTACAGCCGTGGCGCCACCTGTCGGTCAGTCAGAGAACACCTGTCGCACCGAGGCTCAGGATTGGACAGCACGACTGTCAATCACAGAACCTCCTGATTGGGCCGCCGGCCTCGAGTTCTGCCTCACAGGAAGAGAGCTGAACCTGCGACAGGCGACAGAAACGTCCCACGCCACCTGAACGCAGCACTAACATGTCAATAAAAAAGTCTTTAAATTATAAACTGAACTTTGTGTCTGTTCCACTGAAGACGGTCAACATGAAATAAACAGACTGTAAACAAACAAACAAACAAAGTGTATGAGAAGAAAAAGGCAAAAAATGTCTGAAAACAACAAACACAAAGTTTGTTTACATGATTGTAGTGTGTTCCACCCCTTGAACAGCATTTAGTGACCTAGTGACATCACAGCGGGAAGCTCCACCCACCACGACCTTTAAAAACAACAACAAAACGTTTCTGATGGAGCCTCAGGAGCATAAACAACAACAACCAATAAGAGTGAGAAAAGCAATGTGGAAATATAAAATAAAACATTATTATTAATATATATGTGGAAATATTTTCACATTTATTATTAATTAATTTATGTATATATTTACTTTTTTCTAAAATATACGTTTAATTTTGAGATTTTTTAAAAGAAATATATTTTTTGAATATATATTGAAAAAATTATTTTTTTGTTGTAATGCAATAAATACATATTTTAAAATATATTAAAATATACTTTCCTTGTTATCCAAAGTATGCATTTAAAAAGAAATACATAAATATACACAGAAATTAGTTAACAAAATGTGAAAATAAGAAAATGATTATATCCCCCCCCTTTTATTTATATTTCCACGTCTGTTTTCTCGTCCTTATTTTATTTTGTGGTGCTCCTGTGACCTTTGATATTTATATCTATATACAGCATATATGTATATATTTACAGAGTATATTTGTACACCAATATTTAATAAACTGTTGAACAGTCACATCAGGAGGATTTAACCAATCACAGCAGGACGTCTGATTAATTATTAATGATCCATATTTATATATTTACTATTTTACTTTTATTATCACAGGAGCCAGAAACAGAATAATCTGTAAAATAAGAAAATAAATGTGGAAATAAAAAAAATTATTTATGTTTATATTCATGTTTGTATTTTTAAATATATGAAAATAAATATAAATATGTTATTTACTATATATTTATTTAGTGTTGGAGATGAAAATGCCTCCAGTCCTGTTTGTACCAGACAAACTGCTGAAATATTTCATCTATATATCTTTAAAAATACAAACAGTAATGCTGTCAAAATGCTTATAATTACTTGTCTTATTAATTTTTGTATTTCTACATTATTTTAATAATACTCAGACTGTTTTTGGCGTCCTGTGACTCCATGAACTGAATAAATAAACTTTAGTGTTTCTTCATCTTTTTCTTGAAATCTAAATATTAATTTGACAGCTTTTCACAATAAAAGCCATTTATTGTTGTATTGTGGAGCTGCAGGTGAAATTTAAATGTTTTTTTTAATAAATAAATTGAATGTGACATAAAAAAAACATTCAAGATATTTAATGTTGATCTGATTCATTTTCTGTTCGGTTTTCTGTTGTTGCTGCATAAATAAAGTTTATTTCCCCAAAATGATTAACTACATTCATTTATTTATATATAATTTGTTTCTTATGAATTATTTATTATTTTATGAGTCATTAAGATGCATTAATAATTAATATCATTAAAGGGGTCATTATAGGTCAAAACAACATTAAAAACTGAAGGAACAGAAAAATAAAAAAACGTATAAAAACTGAACAGAGTCACATGATCGATGATGTCATCACACCGACCTCCAATCAGAACGCAGAAAAGATTTAAACATGAAACTCGTTTGGATCTGACGAAAAAAAACAGCTGAAGATTCAACCGCTAACATTAGCACGAAGCTACGTTAGCATGAAGCTACATCAGCATGAAGATACGTTAGCATCGACTCTTAGCTAAGCTAGCTGTGTTAGCTTAGCCTCCAAACACGCTGTGTTCATAATGTTAGCATACATTAGCATTTACAGCTCAATTCACTGTTAGTCCAAACCAACTTTGGCATGTAGCATTAGCATGAAGCTACATCAGCGTCATATCTAAATTGTTAGCTGATGTTTAACACTGCAGCTAACTGTCCTAAAAGCTAATTTTAGCTAATTAAATGTGAGATCTCATATTAGCATTTTCATGCTAATTAGCATTCTTTAAACCCCAAACCAAGTAGTTTAATATTAGCTAATGCTAGCTGTGCTAACTTTATCAAAACGACCAACTAGCTCTATAATGTTAGCTAATATTAGCTTAGCTTTCATTAGCACTGAGCTAACTTAGCTGCAACTCAAAAACAAACTACAATGTCAGCTAATGTTTACAGCTAGCTCTGTAAGCTTAATCTACATACCGTTTAGCTATTCTGTCCTGTGGGCTACGTTAGCGTATCTCCAAACAGCTACATTAGCATTAGATGCTACATTAGTGTCATCAAAAACAACTGTCAGTACGTTTGTTAGCTTTCTGTTTCCATTAAAGCTACGTCAACATTTAGCTTTGTTAGCATTTAGCTACTTTAACATTTAGCTTCATTAGCATTATGCTACATTAGCATTATGTCCGACCAGGTTTTTTTCTGATGTTGAATTTAAGTTTAGTGAAAAACAATTACTTTAATGTTAATATTAAAATTTTAATCTCTGAATAATTAATAACAATAATTTTACAGTCAGAAAATATAAAACTGCTTTTTTTATTGAGAGTAAAATTATAAAAATAATTCTGTTTTTTTGTATCTGTTCGTGAAAAGCAAAGTGACGATAAATTCAGTTTGATGAATTAAAGCAGAAACAGTTTCCTGCCGGTCAAAGCTTTTAGTGTCTTACTGTGAAATTATTTTAGTTCCAGCACTGAGATCAGGATGTTTGCTGCCTTTGTGTGCCGTCAAAATAAATTAATGAATAATTGTAGAAATTTTTATATATATATAAATACATTCAAAAAATAAATGGAAATTCTTTATTGTAATATTTATTTAGGTATTTCTGCATTTATTTCATTGTAAATACTTTATTTCCACATTTATTTTTTTTCATTTCCATAATTATTTCTTTATGTATTAATTCCTATATTTATTTATTAAATGTAGAAATAACAAAAAAATAAAATAAATGTAGAAATAAAAAAATAATTTGGAACATAAATAAATACATGTGGAAATGTAAAAATAAATTTAAAAAGCACAGAAAATAAACAGAAATACCTAAATAAATGCAAAAAAAATTCCATTTCTTGTTTTGCTATATATTTATAAAATTTTATCTCTACATTTATTTCTACTTGTCAGATTTCGTCACCTGAACGCATCATCGTGTCTTCCTGTTATTATTCAATGATCTATAATTGATCTGATATTGATCTGTTATTTATTATACGTGTGGTTGAGTCTCCAGCTGTCTGTCTGGTCAGGTCCATCCTGCTGCTGTTCTGATCAGGTTTATCTGAAGGTTTCTCTCAACCTGCTGCAGACTCTAACACAGACTGTCAGGAGCGTGACAGGAGGCTGACTGAGCGTGTGCGGTGGCGGTGGTGTTGTCTACATGCTGGCGGGCCCAGGCGTGGCGGTGACGGCAGCGGGGGCGGGGTGTCGGGGCGGGGCCAGCTCCAGCAGGGCGCTGACAGTCCCGGCCACCTGAGGGAGCCCTCGCTCCTCCAGGATGTGCAGAGGGAGACACAACTGACTCTATGGAGACAGACACCACAGAGGAAGACACGGCGGGACAAAAGAAACGGAGAGGAGGGTCAACAGATGATAAATAATAATAATAATGAGGAAAACAACAAAAACAATGGAAACAAACAGGAGAAAAACAGCAGGAGGAACTCAAAGGAAGAACAGGAACTGAGGAGAGAAGAGAGGAAGACTGTTAACCCTCTGAACCCCAAACCACCTCCTGTCCTCTCCTCTCTGCTGTGTAAACAGCCTCTCCTGTCCTCTCTGCTCTGTGTGAACAGCCTCTCCTCTCTGCTGTGTAAACAGCCTCTCCTGTCCTCTCCTCTCTGCTCTGTGTAAACAGATTTTAAGTGAATATTTAACAGGATCTGGTTAGTGCAAACGCTTATTTTAAATGACACATGTAGAAT
This sequence comes from Centropristis striata, assembly GCF_030273125.1. NCBI lineage: Eukaryota > Metazoa > Chordata > Actinopteri > Perciformes > Serranidae > Centropristis > Centropristis striata. The sequence continues at coordinate 28,161,602 of NC_081520.1, read as the reverse complement.
AAAGAGATTCTGAAACAAATATCAACATTTAACACAAGTTTTGGTCACTTTTTATAACTGATGATCCTTCATCAAAGACTGTGGGAAAGTTCAAACTCTAAGGATAATGTCTGTTTCTACAGTTTATTCCTACGTACATCAGCTGGATGTTTTGGTGATGTTTGTGGAGTTCAGAGGGTTAATGGACGTCTTTGTTTTTAGTGGAGAGTTAAGGACACAGAGTGAGTCAAGGTGTTTTCATTAGTTTATTCGTGTTAAAGGGAAAATCTTTCTCCAGCATCGGGACACAAACACACAGTCTGTTAAAAAACACTCAACATCATCCTCACTCTTCATCTGACAAAAAAACTTCAACCAGTAAACAGGTTCAACAGAGTCCTCCTCACTGCAGGGACCTGAACCACAACCACCTCCCGGTCTCTGGACCAGGTTCTTCTGTTTCCCCTGTGTTAACAAACCCTCCCTGGATCTGGAGGTTCAGTGGGAGAATGTTTTATCTAAAGTCTGTGGTGGTGGAATGACTCGACAACACCATCTCCACAGACGTGAACCCCTCTCCCTCCAACACAGACAGAGTTCTGGTTCACAGCAGGTTGAACCGGTTTACTTTTCCATGTCTCTGCTCTCCCAGAAAGTCCAACTTTAAAGTCTAATTACATTTTGGACTCCATCGTCTCTGCAGTTGTTTAGATGTTGCTCCTGGCTCTGAGCCGACCAACAGGACCGGGACAAACCCCTGAGCTGCATCGATACAGACGATCAGGTTTTCATTAACCCCTGCAGCACCGTCTGTAAGCAGTCTGTAGTTGGAGACCAGCAGAGAGTTGAAGCCACTCTGGAACCAGTTCTCCTGCAGAGAGCCGGTCTTTGGCTGAACAAACACAAGAACTTGTTCTAGATTAGACCCGGCTCCAGACTGGCCCTCCAGCTGTCCTGGTGGGAACGGGGTAACAGAGTACCTGGACCAGAGTCCATTCAAGGAGCTCGCCAGCAGGTGGAACACAGTGGAAACAGAAGAAGAACCAGAGACTGAAGACAGGTGCAGTTCTGCTGACCCCTGACCTCCGACACTGTCAGCAGTTTGTCCTCTACCAGAGACGACCGATTCACGATCATGTTATTCTCATTAAGGACACGTCAGCCAAGTCACTTGGACACGGTCGGTACCAAGGAGGAAGACCACGAGTGGAGAACACACAGCGCGGCCGGCAGGGTTCTGGTCCTGGAGTCCACAGAGGCTCCGGACGCTCCACAAACAGTAAAAAACACACTCAGACATAAGGCACAGGGGGCGGAGCTCCAACATAGGGGGCGGGGCTTCAGCAAGCAGAGACAAGGGTCACATGATCGTCTTCAAGAATCTCATAGAGACACATGGCATGGTCAGCAGACGAGTCGGCAAGCCGCGAGTCAACCAACAAGTCCCGAGTCAATAAGGTAAAGACCAACAAGTCCCGAGTCAATAAGGTAAAGACCAACAAGTCCCATGTCCATAAAGCAAAGACTAACAAGTCCAAGTCCATAAGGTAAAGACCAACAAGTCCAAGTCCATAAGGTAAAGACCAACAAGTCATAGTCCATAAAGTAGAGACCTCCTCAGTCCACAGGTCGTCTTCTCTAACGAACAATTTGACTCAGGCTCTGGAACCTGATTGGCTGCTGTGATTTGATGGACAGCTGGATTCAGGATTTAAAGGCTTGACTGAAATGATTTAACATGATGACTGCAACGACTGAAGATCAGAGTGAACTTGATCAGATCATGTTAGGGCGACAGAGACCGTCGCTCTAACATGTTTAATAATGTCTGAACTGATAACCCGACCCATACACTGTAAAACGTATGTTACAGAGGAGCTCTCAGCTTCCAGTGGCTTCACATTTGTCTCATTTGGCCCTTCAGGGGTACGTAGGGACACGGGGAGGCTGTCATGTTCTGCAGCTCTGATTCATCTACAGTTCGCACACAGCTCAAGGATGAACCCGACAGATACCTGGTTCACCTGGTCTTCAGTAGAAACACCTGGAATAACACTGTAATGAATGGCTGTAACTTCCTCAGACAAACATCTAAAGACTTTCTAAATACATTTCACACGTTCATCCACTCAGGATTTTAAGGAGCCAGGAGTGCTGTAAGAAGGTAAACGAGTCAGGCAGAGCTGGTCCAGGTTTTAAGGGTTTACACCATGCTTTATTCAGATCCTATTGACTGTAAGTGTTTCCTGGCAGTGCAGGTTCAGTTTCTCAGAGTTTCTGGTGATTAAGGGGAGCGGGCCTGAAGAGGCTCAGCCAGACTCAGGCTGCTGATCTGGTTCCAGCTGGTCCTGCAGAGTTGTTTCACCGTCTTAATTCAGCAGCAGGAATGGTCTAAATTGTTTTCCTGCTCTCCTCTCCTATTCTCTTGCACTCAAACTGTGTATGTGCACAGAAACTTGCAGTTTGCACACACTGTTCTCTTCACTCTGACTTGGACTCTTCTCTTTGAATTCAAACTGTTTTTTAGTGCTAACAGTAAATAAATTCCATAGAAGAACAGTGGATTTCTGCTATCGGGTCACCAGTGAATGATGACACAACAACTGATCAGAACGTTCGAGTGTTCTGGACCTCATGTTGGAGGGTTTCCTACAAGGTAGACCTGGAGCTCACTGCAGGGACATGGGGATCCTGCAGCAGGACAAAGCATCTGCAAGACTTCTCTCAGTCTGCTGCCACTGAGACCCTGACCGAAATCACCCCAAGGAGGAGACAGAAGGTTTGTGTTTGGACTGAAACGTTAATGAGTGAAGACTGAGACAGAATCTCAGTGGTTCAAGTGTTCTGGTGTCCCTCCTCTGAAGGTCTCAGGACACCATGAAAGATTCAGGAGCCAGTTTACTGCGTCACAAGCATCAAAAACACCTTCACATCGGCAGAAACCATCAGACAGTAAACTGAGTGAAAGTACCAAACATGACATAAGTAGAAATTAATAGATAAATGAATGTAGAAATACATTTTTAAAAAGTAAAAATTAATGGAGCTTCTATATTTTTACATTTGTTTTTATAATTCATTCATGTATTTATTTCAACATTTTCAATTAATAATTTAGTTATTTCCACATTATTTTTTACATTTCCACATGTATTTATTCATTTATAAATGTATTTTAAAAAATGATTCATTTGTTTCTGTGAGCACCAATCATGCTTCAGAGGGACGTTCGGACCACTCAGCTAATTAATATTCTGACTTTGTTGGGTGAGAAAAGTCTCATAGAAATAAATGAAGAAATGTAGAATAAATATATAATAAACACGTTTATAAATAAATAAATACATGTGGAAACAAACATACATGAAAAATTTTGAAATAAATACATTCCATAAAATATTTTTAAAATATATTTTCTTCATTTATCTATTGAATCATTTATTTCTATTTATGTCATCTTTCATCT